>NC_066584.1:438859240-439163962 GCF_024323335.1 Lathyrus oleraceus | reverse complement strand
GTTGAAGCAATGAGATAAATACCCAAGATCTAATCGAGTCAATAATGTGGAGAGAGTTCCTACTTTCTGAACTCCCACACTTTCTTTGATGCTCTCTCTGATCTGAGATAGAAGCAATGAGGCACACCCCTCATTTCCTTTTCATCTGCTTCACCTGAGCCCCTCAATGGCCAGGTTAAGAGCGACCTTCACCCATTACAGTGGACTTTCAAAGTCAAACCCTCTTGTGTGAGCCCCCCATTGTTTGGCTATAGAGTGTGCTGTTTGATATTCGTTGCTTGATTGATTGCTTCATGTGCACTTGTTTGCCTGTATGTTATGCATTTATCATCATCATCAATTGCCATTAGTGCATGATCATCTCATCTGTTTTGTGATGTTATCATTGTTGCTTGCCCATTGAGGACAATTGTAAGTCCATCTCTTTTGGCCTTTGCTCCTGTGATACGGAAGGATAGAGTGTAAGACCTCATTGGTCACTCATATCTTCTGTTTTATCTGTTGTATGTGAGGATACAGTTGTAAGTCCCTGTAAGTTGGCATCTGTTATCCTGTAATCATAATTTGATCTGTTTGATTTGTATGTGAGGTTGCAGTTATAAGTCCCTGTAAGTTGGCATCTGCTTTCCTGTGATCATAGTTTGTTCATCTGTTTGTGTGAGAGGTTGCAGTTATAAGTCCCTGTAAGTTGGCATCTGCTTTCCTGTGATCATAGTTTGTTTTATCTGTTTGTATGAGAGGTTGCAATTATAAGTCCCTGTAAGTTGGCATTTGCATTCCTGTGATCATATTGTTGCTTTTGTTCTTGTATGTGAGGATCCATTATAAGTCCCTGTAACGTGGCACTGGATTTCCTAGGACCATACTGTGGAGTTAACCTAAGACCAGACAGATTGGCAGTTGACTTCCACATTCCATATCCCATTTCTTGTTTTCTTCTGAGGAGATTAGTGTAAGACCATTGAGTGGCATCTGACATCCCATTCTGTTTTAGGAGATTGGTATAAGACCAGTGATTGGCATCCGATATCCGCTTTTGCTTGCTTTGCTTGATTGTTATTATTAATTGCTATTCCAAAGGACACACTTGAATCATCTCCCATATGATTTCAAGAAGTGAACCTTCTAAGAAGTTTTACAATCCATCCTCATCCATCCATCATTCATTATGTCCTAAACCTTTTCACACTCTTGACTTTCAAACTTGACATAAGTGTTGTGCAAACATCTTCATGTTTTTCAAATTAAAAACCTGGATTCAAGTCCTTGACTTTTTTCAAACTTCATTTCATAATACTTCTTTTGAATCAATCTTAATCATACTTTGACTTCATTTTCATAATCACAATCAATTAACTTCACTCATTCACTTGTTTTGGCTTTGTCCATTAATCTTTTCATGCATTAGCCATAGGCTTCAATTATCTTTGTGGTTGATGTAAATCTTGCCTATCCTTAGTGAGTCGACAGTAAGACTTCCGTACTTCAAACAGGGCTAACCCCTCTAGTACGTCGAAGCTATCCTCGCATGGTGGATGTTGTTTTTGGTCGAGTGTTCTCCCATTGATAATGAAAAGCCTCAGTGCTTGTGTTTAAAACTGAATCCACCAACTTTTGGAAATCTTTTAGCCGAACTACGGCGTTTTGATCCTTACCTTTGATGGAAGGTACGTAGGCAACGGGTTCATCCGTTCGAACCCAATAACCCAATAAAAAATGTACATTCTTTTCTCATCATCCCAATCATGTTTGCACAATACTTTTGTCATAACAAATATTAATTTAGCATAACAAGTGTGAAAAGGGCTCCCTAGGAGTACCTAGGACGTAGTGGGTGCCTAACACCTTCCCATTGCGTAATTTACCCCTTACCCAGAATCTCTGATCTTTTATTAGTTTTCTACGTGTAAAACTTCTTAGGCTTTTGTTCGCTTTTTAGCCAATCCTTTGGATAAATAAAAGTGCGGTGGCGACTCGAAAATTTCAAGGTATCTCTTAGCTTATGATTTAATCGATAGATCATATAGCGACGAATACACCGCTACAAACGGGAAAAATAGGGAAATTCAAACGGTATTTCTCGGTTCATGATGGCATCAATGCTCGGGGTATGGTGGAGTCTCCTCGACTTCGTATCCTCGAAGCTCTGCGATCTGGCATCAGAGGTCGACGATCTCATCATGCAACATATCAGTCTCGGTGTCATGTGAGGCCACTGATACTTCAACCTGCAAAGCAATGTCAGCAAGGTCCTGGCGAAGCTGGGCTATCTCCATGCGAAGCTTAACCAATTCGGACTGCATGCTCGGAGTCTTGAGATTCAGATTGTTGGTGCGGACTTTGATTCTGATCGGTGCGATCTTCGGCGCGTCTACTGTCTCTCCCTGCCCTTCTATGGCGTAGGCCCAGTTGGCCTGATCAATAACACAAGTCACCTGATGGTCAGGTAAAGTGAAGTAGTGAATGGTCTCACCCTCGATTAATAGCCTGTATTGATTCGGTTGGAAAGAAGATCTCCTCATGAGGCCACGGTCCAGACAGAAATCAATATCTATTAAGGTGTAGCTCTAATAAGACGTCAGGTGAGATAGTCTTCTGTCGAGTCCCAGGGCTAAGGCTATATGAGTCACCATGCTTCCAACATGTATAGGGCTCGCAGCAGAGCGAGCATTAAAATATAGACTCTCAATCAGGAAAGCTCCATAATTTATCGGGCGTGACTGAGTGGTATAGTACATGAAGAAGATCTCTTCAACACTCACATGCGTATCAGGGTCACTCTTCCCCAGGAGGGTGTGGGCAATGATCATCTGGAAGTATCTGAAAGCAGGGTTGTGAATCTTGTTGGAGACTTGGGTGGAAGGGTCAGGACTACCTCCATACGTAATATCACTCCAAAACTTCTCGATGTCTCGGCTCAGAAAATAGCTCATGGAGAGCTCAGATGAAGCATCATATGCAGTCTGAAAACCAAGCAAGTTGTCGAAACGCTTGTGGCCGAAGGTGTATTCTGCCCCAAACAACCTGAAGTTAATGTATCCTCCATCACTGGCGTGACCAACATAGGGCTCGTAGATAAGCGAGCTCAGGAACTCCAAAGTCAGGTTCCTGTAAGTCACGTGCATAACATCAGTATATTCATCCCACTGCAATTGATTGCACAAATGCCTGACACTAGGCTCAATGCCTAATGCCTCCATGCAGCTCGAGTCGGGATATCTGGTGGGCAGCATTGGGCACTGTGAAAGCATGACGTATTGCTGCTCTTGAACTGGGTCACGAAAGATTACTAGCATAGTGTCGATATTCTCCATTCCTGAAAAGTTAGATTAGAAACAGAGGAAACCTAAAATCGCAAATATTATAACTGTTAGTCTCCACATAGATATACATATATATATATAAAACAAATAAAAATATAAATTGAAAATAGTAAAGGTAAAGGAAAAGAAATCATGGGTTTCCTCACATGCAGCGCTTGTTTAACGTCGTTAGCTTGACGATTCGAACGTTATATGTTAGAGGTAGGAACTGGAGGATTGATCAGATTTTGGTCATGACATTCTGTAGGGATGTCACCTCATTGGTATTGCTTTAGTCTTTGTCCATTTACCACGAACGGATTATAGGAACTGTTCCGGATTTCAACTGCTCCAGATTTTAGGATTTTGGAAACCTCAAAGGGGCCTGTCCATCTCGAACGCAACTTACCTGGAAAAAGTCATAATCTCGAATTGAATAGGAGAACAGAGTCGACTATATTAAATTCCTTTTTCATAATCCTTTTGTTGTGCCAAGCTTTGGTTCTTTCTTTGTATATAACAACATTCTCGTAAGCGTTCTGGTGGAGTTCCTCCAATTTGTGAATATCAAGGATTCACTTCTTGCCAGACAATCCAAATTTAGGGTCTTGATAGCCCAATATGCCTTGTGCTTGAGTTCAAATGGTAAGTGGCATGACTTCCCGTAGACCAACTGGTACGATGTAGTTCCAATAGGGGTTTTGTAAGCAGTTCTGTAAGCCCATAGTGCTTCTGTTAGCTTTTCAGACCAATCTTTTCTAGGTATTGATACAATTTTCTCCAAGATCTGCTTAATCTCTCCGTTAGATACTTCCACTTGACCATTAGTCTGGGGGTGATATGGTGTTGCTACTCTGTGTTTCACTCCATATTTCCTTAAGAGTTTATTAAATATCCTGGATATAAAATGTGATCCACCGTCACTTATGACAAGTCGTGGAACTCCAAATCTGGGAAAGATATTATTCTTGAACATCTTGATGACTACTCTTGTGTCGTTGGTGGGTGCGGCTATAGCTTCTATCCATTTTGACACATAGTCAACTGCTACCAAAACGTACTTGTTTCCCAACGAAGTTGGAAAATGTCCCATGAAGTCAATACCCCAAACGTCAAATAGTTCTACTTCTTGGATGTTCTTCAAAGGCATTTCGTCACGTCTTGAGATGTTTCCAGCGTGCTGGCACAGGTCACATCAGACAATATAAGCATGGACATCACGCCATAATGTCGGTCAATAAAGACCAGCTTGAAGGATCTTATCGTATGTCTTGGATGTGCTTGAATATCCACCATAGGGTGAAGAATGACAATGCTCTATGATGTTTCTGACTTCTTCTTCCAGGACGCAACATTGAAATATGTTATCAGTTCCTCTTTTGAAAAGGAGTGGTTCGTCCCAATAGAAGTGTCTTATATCTTTACAGAACTTCTTCTTCTGTTGATAGTTGAGGTCAAGTGGTATGATATCAGCGGCTAGATAGTTCACAAAATCAACGTACCATGGTACTCTACTAATTTCTGAAATTGTCCCAAGGTTGTCTCTATCAGGTTCAAGAGGAGCGGTATCTATCTTAACTATCAGTCTGTCATAGGTGAAGTCATCATTTATAGGTAAATGATCTGGCTTTAAATGCTCTAATCTGGAGAGATGGTCAGCAACTACGTTTTCTGTTCCTTTTTTGTCTCTAATATCTAAGTCGAATTCTTGTAGCAAAAGGATCCATCTGAGTAATCTAGGTTTTGCATCCTTTTTGCTCAGAAGGTAACAGATAGCTGCATGGTCTGTATAGACTATAATCTTAGATCCTACAAGATAAGACCTAAATTTATCGATTACGAAGACTACAGCTAGAAGTTCCTTCTCTATTGTTGTATAATTTAATTGAGCGGCATCTAGGGTTCTACTGGCGTAATATATTACGTGTAGTTTCTTATCTTTTCTTTGCCCTAAGACAGCTCCTATAGGAAATCGCTAGCATCACACATTATTTCGAAGGGTTTAGTCCAATCCGAGGTTCGTAGAATGGGTGTTGAAATTAATGCTTGTTTTAAATGATTAAAGGCCTTGATGCATTTTTCATCAAAAATGAATTCAATGTCTTTCATCAGAAGGCCGGTCAGGGGTTTTGTTATTTTAGAGAAGTCTTTTATGAAGCGTCGGTAGAAACCGACGAGTCCAAGGAAACTACGGACTTCTCTAACTGTCTTAGGAGGGTTAAGGTCTTCTATAACTTCTATTTTTGCTTTATCGGCCTCAATGCCTCTTTCAGATATTCTTTAACCATAAAGTAACACTTCTCCCAGTTTAACACAAGGTTAACTTCTACGCATCTCTCTAGGATTTTTTCAAGGTTAATGAGGCAGTCTTCAAAGTCTAATCCACACACCGAGAAGTCGTCCATAAATACTTCCATGATTCTGTTGAGATAATCTGCGAAGATTGACATCATACAATGTTGGAAAGTAGCTGGCGCATTATAGAGTCCAAACGGCATTCGTCTGTAAGCAAATGTTTCGGAAAGACATGTAAAGGTTGTTTTCTCTTGATCCTCGGGGTGAATGGGTATTTGGAAAAATCCAGAATATCCATCAAGATAACAAAAGTAAGAGTGTCTGGCAAGACGCTCCAGCATTTGATCTATGAATGGAAGGGGGAAATGGTCTTTCCTAGTTGCCTTATTGAGCTTACATAATCTATGCACATACTCATCCTCCTTCTATGCGTTTAGCGACATGCTCTCCCTTTTTGTTCTGCACGACTGTAATGCCTCCCTTCTTGGGTACCACATGTACATGACTTACCCATTTATTATCAGAGATCTGATAGATTATACCAGCCTCCAGTAGTTTAAGGACTTCCTTCTTGACTACCTCGCTCATTACAGGGTTGGTTCTTCTCTGATGTTCCCTGGAAGGTTTTGAATCCTCCTCTAGTGAGATCCTGTGCATACACACAGATGGGCTTATACCTTTTAAATCAAAGATGTTGTACCCTAAGGCAGAGGGGTATCTTCTTAAAACGTTCAAGAGTCGATTCGTCTCATCTTGGTTTAAGGTGGCACTAACTATTACTGAGCGGTTCATTTCTTCATCCAAAAACTCATATCTTAGGTTCTTGGGTAGTTTCTTAAGTTCTTGGGCTGGTTTTTGGGAATTTGGTGAAAGGTCTGGAGTAAGGTCCAAACATTCGTGAGGTTCTGTTTCCTCTAGCTCGTCATCCTTTTCATTCGGGTTTGAAAATGGTTCGATCTTAGGTTCTCCTTGATCAAATTCTCTTATGCACTCATCTATGATATCGATCGCATAAGATGCGTCTCCTAGAATTGGTGTCATCAGGAATTTTGAAAGAATGAACTCGATCTTTTTGTCCCCTACTTCGAAGGTTAATTTCCCTCTTTTGACATCTATTATAGCTCCGACTGTTGATAAGAATGGTCTACCTAAAAGGATAGGGATATCTTCGTCTTCTTTGATATCCATGACCACAAAGTATGTTGGGATATAAAGTTGACCGATCCTAACTGGGATGTCTTCTAAAATGCCTACAAGATACTTAACAGACCTATCGGCTAATTGGAGGGACATCTTAGTTGGTTGTAATTCTCCTAAGTTTAACCTTTTACGTACAGCTAAGGGTATTAAACTTACACTAGCGCCTAAGTCTAGGAAAGCTTTGTCGATCACATGACTCCCTAAAATGCAAGGTATAGAAAAACTACCAGGGTCTTTCTCCTTCTTAGCCAGTTTATCCTCGAAAATAAAGTTGCATTCCAAGGGTTTTGGATTGTCAAGCCTACGCTTATTGGTTAAGATGTCTTTGAGAAATTTGGCGTAAGACGGAACTTGGGTGATAGCTTCGGTGAACGGAATCTCTACATGAAGCTTCTCTATTACTTTTATAAATTTTTGGTATTGGTTGTTGACTTTGGTTTGTTTAAGTCTTTGCGGATATGGGATTGGTGGTTTGTACGAGGGTGGTGGTTTGTAAGTTTTATCCTTGGCTTCACCTTCTTGGTTGGTTTGTTTCTCGGGTTCCTCCGGTTCCTCTTCTTGGTTGGTAGGTATATTTCCTTTAGAAATTTTGGACTCGCTCATCACTGGGTTATGAGGCCCTTTGTAAGCGGTCCCACTTCGTAACGAGATAGCGTTAGCTTGCCCTCGAGGGTTTGGTTGAGGTTGTCCAGGGAATTGTCCTCCAGGTGTAGTTTGCGGGGCTTGGTTTTGTGCTACCTGTGAGATCTGGGTTTCAAGCATCTTGTTATGAGTGATTATCTGATCAACCTTGGTTCCTAATTGCATTATAAGTTCGTTTACGTGAATGTTCTGGTTTAGGAATTCTTTATTTTTCTGAGTCTTGCCCGATATAAAGCTTTCCATGATCTTCTCAAGGTTAGACTTCTGGGGCATAACTTGCATAGGTTGGTTTGGTTTTTGGGCTTAATAACCTTGCGGTCTCTGAGGTGCATGATTTTGGATAGGGTTTTGGTTTTTATAGGAGAAATTTGGATGATTCTTCCATCCAGGGTTGTAAGTGTTTGAAAATGGGTTACCTTGGGCGTAATTCACTTGGCGATGTTCAGGTCGTTCGAAAGGTTACACTCCGCTGATTCGTGTCCTTTAGATCCACAGAGCTCGCACTCTGTGTGAACTACTGCTGCGGTGTTAGTGTTTGTAGACATATGTTCGATCCTAAGGGATAAAGCGTCCATTTTCTCCTGCATCATGTCTAGAGAGCTTACCTCATGTATTCCACCTTGGGTCTCCTTTTTTTCTATTGATGCTCGTTCAGTTCCCCATTGGTAATGGTTTTGGGCCATATCCTCAATTAGGTCACAAGCTTCAGGGTAAGGTTTGTTCATCAGCGCGCCACCAGCGGCAGCATCGATGCTCATCTTGGTGTTATAATGGAGTCCATTGTAGAAGGTATGAACGATCAGCCATTGTTCTAGGCCATGGTGTGGGCAGACTCTTAATAGCTCTTTATATCTCTCCCAAGCTTCAAAAAGCGATTCTCCTTGGTTTTGAGCAAATCTAGTTATTTGGTTTCGAAGAACAACAGTCTTACTAGGAGGGAGATATCTAGCAAGGAATACTCTCCTAAGGTCTTCCCAAGTAGTTATTGAATTAGCTGGAAGTGAATCTAACCATGAACGTGCTCTATCCCTGAGGGGGAAAGGAAATAATCTTAAACGGGTCGCATCGGATGAAGCGCCGTTAGATTTAAAGGTGTCGGCTAGTTGGATAAAAACTTTTAAATGTTGATTTGGGTTCTCAGTAGCGAGACCCGCGAATTGGTTTTGTTGCACTAATTGCAACAAAGACGGTTTTAGTTCGAAATTGTTAGCAGGAATAAGGGGGTTTACTATACTCGAACTAGGTTCCTCGTCAGAGGGTTGGGAGAATTCCTTAAGAGGTCTCCTATCGCGATTCTCGGCCATAGCTTTCTTAATTCGGATGAGTAAGAGGCGTGTACGAGTATAACATTCGGGTCTCGCTAAAGGATCTACTAAATTTCCGGTACTACGGGTTCTTCTCATTTACCGGCTAATAATGCCTTAGTCTAGACGGTGTAACAACAGGGTATGAAATTTGACGAAATTGGTCCCCGACAACGGCGCTAAAAACTTGCTCGTTGTTATTCGCAAGTGCACAAATTACGTCAAAGTAATATAAAAGAATATCGATCCCACAGAGACCTATCATCAATCTATCGATTACTATCGTTATAGTGTTTATCTAAGGCGGTGTAAAAGAGATATTGGGTTTGCAAAATAACGGTAAATAATAAATGCAGGAAAAGACAGGTTGAATGTATTTCACGTCAGTTAAGTGATGTTTCGATTGTCTAAATATAACTACTTATGAGGCAATATTTTCTACTCTTGAAAAGAATCCATTTAATAGGAATTGTCGCTTTCGCGTATTTAGAACCGAGTTTACCCTTAAATTAAGGCATCTTATTGTCACTTATAAAAGGTGCGTAGAACGCTAAAGTAGTAAACTTATTTTTAAGAAATGAGACTCGTAAACTTAGTTGAAAAGTTATTTTGATTTGGAAAGTTTACCCAAGGAGTTTCCCAATTTTAAATCTATCAACGCGTCCAAAAACAGTTTCAAAAATAGTTTTTCCTTAAGTGATAAAAATTCCTAGTTACTAAGCCAGGGTGCTTTCGCACTCCTTGAATAATTAAAACTAACCAAGTTTGTTTTAGAAAACTCAAGTTAAAAATCAAAACAACCTTTAAAGTATTTCTACAGATTCAATATGTAAAACATTACTTTAACCGCGATCCTTACATTCTAACCTTTAAAAGATTTAGCCAGACATGGTAATACAAACAAACACAACGGTATTGATCATGATGCAAAGTTTGTTTTAGAATGTGAGGCATAAAGAGCGAGTAAAGTGCATAAAATAAATAAAGTAAAGCTAGTGCGGAAAATAAATAAAGTAAAGCGAGTGCGTAAAATAAATAAAGTAAAGCGAGTGCGGAAAATAAATAAAGTAAAGCGAGTGCGGAAAATAAATAAAATAAAAGCGTAGATAGAAAGTAAATAAAATAAAAGCGATGCGGGAAATAAATAAATAAAGCGATAAATAAGAACCTGCTCCAAATGGAGGGCTTTAAATCTGGTACAAAAATAAACCTCCGACTCCTAAAGCTAAAGACGAAAGCAACTCGAAGTGACCCAACTCAGTCTCACTAAGGTGCGATAACCCCCCGATGTGACGGATTACCGCTATTACAAATGATAAATATATGCTTAGTGTTGTAAAACTAAGTTGGATGATTAGAAAATGAAATGGAACAAACTATTTATAGAGGATTTCAGCAGCTTGCAAAGACCATGGTGCCCTCCAACTTCTCCTTAGTGGGAACGTGATTTCCAAAGGTGGCGCCCGCCATCCCTTCATGGTGCCCGCTATGTGTGTAAATGGGTTAAATCATGGGAACGTGGCGGTTACCTCCTAGTTGACGGATGATGACTCATGGCTTCTCCCTTAGGCATGGGAGAAGGATTTAAAAATATAAAAGCAATTACTTAGATTGATGCAAAATAATAGGAATATCAACAACATTCCAATTATTGCACGTCTTTCCATGCGTAACAAAGTTGGTGCAATCTTCCTCTTCACTATCCTTTAGCATAGCTACTAAGTGTTGTTTATTGCCATGAATGAACCCTCCGCTACGGAAGCTGAGTTGCATAACTTCAGATCTAACAGTTGATGAGCCTTTCTGGAACCCCAAACCGGTTCTGCCTTTGTTGTCGGAGACCTCTACCTTTCGCCCCCACTGATCAACAACATCTTCTCCAACAATCTTCTGAGCATCCTTCAACGAGGACATAGGTGCCCCAACTCTCTTCTCAGCAGCAATAGATAACGCTTGGAACGGAGTTCCAACCTCATCCTCAACTTCAACATATGAGAAATATGACAGATGGCTAACCAACAACGCCTTCTCTCCTCCAATAATCACAAGCTTTCCATTCTTCACAAATTTCAATTTCTAATGCAGAGTGGAGGTAACAACTCCTGCCTCATGAATCCATGGCCTTCCCAATAAACAGTTGTAGGCCGGTGGATATCCATTACTTGGAAAGTAATATGAAAATCACTCGGGCCTATCTTGACTGGAAGGTCCACTTCACCGATTACTGTCTTCCGTGAACCATCAAAAGCTTTGACGATTACACCGCTTAATCTCATATGCGCTCCTTGGTAAGATAGCTTTGACAAAGTTGACTTCGGAAGCACATTTAGTGACGAACTGGTGTCAACAAGCACATTTGACAAAGCATCCTCTTTGTAATTCATAGAAATGTGTAAAGCCAGATTATGATTTCTTCCCTCCTCAGGGAGTTCTTCATCACAGAAGCTAAGATTATTGCATGAAGTGATGTTAGCCACGATGTGATCAAACTGATCCAGATTAACATCATGCTCTACGTATGCTTGTTCAAGAACTCGTTGTAGTGCTTCTCTGTGTGCTTCGGAGTTCAAAAGCAGAGACAACACTAAGATTTTTGAGGGGGTCTGGAGCAGCTGCTCAACCACATTAAATTTGCCCCTCTTTATTAATCAGAGTACCTCATCATCATCATTGGCTTTCAAGTTTCTGGATTCACCAGACTTATCTTTTGAATAACCAACCGGATCTACATTAGGCACCTCTGCCTTCTTACCAACAATCGTTTCCTCTTTGTTTTCTGGGAACACCAGCCCAAACACTCAACCACTATGGGTCACCTTCGCCACATCAGCAATGCTCACTATTGAACTAGTTGTAGGTAACGGGACCTCTTCACCATTCTCTATCATTGTAGCATTGTACTGGTACGGTACAACCTTATCAGATGAATACGGGACTAGGCCCGCTAACCGTATTGCCAACTACGATACTGATCTTTGACTGACATTCTTATTGTTGCTGCTATCATACTGAATTACCAACCGCTCTTGTTGTTTGAAAAAGGGCACTATGACATTGACGTCGTCATCTACATGACAGGATTGAACAATCTGTATCATGCCTTCATCCATCAGACGTTGGATGTCCCTTTTCACTACATCACACCCTCTTGGGTTCACACTACAAACAACACAACCATCATGGTCATGTTCACAGTCACTCACCATACAGATATCCTTATGCATCTGCACCAAGGATCTTCGGATAAACCGGACGTCAAAAACCTTGAATTCTCCAGGACAACCGTCCACCATATTCACTAAAGATTTCCCATGAGCGGGCAAAGGATTTGCTTTCACATTTGGCGCGCGGTCCTCAAAGGACACCATACCACTCTTCATAAGCTTTTGAACCTCATACTTCAATGGATAGTAGTTTTCAATATCACGTCCGGGTGCTCCTTGGAGAAAAGCACAATGGAGCTTAGGTTTATACCACCAGGGAAGTGGTTCTGGGATCTGCAGTGGGTTCCTCGGTTGAATCAAGTTCTTGAGAATTAGCGAGGGATACAACTCTGCATATGACATAGGAATCGGGTCAAAAGAGACCTTCTTCCTCTCAAAGTTCTGCTAATGATGATTGTTGTTGGTATTGTTGTTGTAGGTGTTCGTTCTTTATTGCGGTTGTTGTTGTTGACGTTGATGTTGTTGTTGTTGCTGAATTGGTATTGCTTGTTGATTAGAAAATACCAGAATTACTGATGACACTTGATGATGATGATGTTGACGGGGTGGTGAATTTCTTCTGGTCTGAGGCCTCCTCTGCCTCCCACTGATTACTGCGTTGGTCTCATTATCCTTCTTCTTGCTGAAACTACTACCATACCTCTTGCTTGTTGATGCCTCGTCTCTTGACAAACGTCCCCCACGTACTCCTTCCTCAAGTCTCATCCCCATATTTACCATTTCGGTAAAATCACTAGGGGAACTAGCGATCATGCGTTCATAATAAAATGAACTCAGGGTTTTTAGGAAGATCTTCGTCATCTCTTTCTCGTCCATAGGAGGAGTGATCTGGGAAGCCAACTCCCTCTATATTTGCGCGTACTCTTTAAATGTCTCTTTGTCTTTCTGAGACATAGACCTTAATTGGTCTCTATCCGGCGTCATGTCCATATTATACTTGTATTGCTTCACAAAAGCCTCTCCCAAGTCATTGAAAAAGCAAATGCTTGCACTATCCAACCCCATGTACCAACAAAGTGCAGCACTAGTCAGACTATCATGGAAGTAGTGAATAAGCAATTGATCATTGCCGGTCTGTGATCGGAAAAATAGCAAGTGTACTATTTTGCCTTTTATAGTAATAATGGGGAAATTCCTCGAATGTTGATCTCAAGGATTGCACGTTAATATTGAGTTTAAATTATCATTCAATTAAACAAAAGGTATTAATTTGGGTTGTTGAGTGTAAAAAGGAAATAACAAAGAAATATGAAAATAAGGGTTTATAGAGAAAAAGGAACAATGCCAGGGAAGGTGTATGATTTATCCTTGTAATTACTCTGAGTTACTATTGCATCAACAAATATTAATTACTACCAGTTCTCAAGGGTATTTTCTCCCAAGTCCTTGGTGAGAAAACCTTTAATCAATCTACCCTCATTCCTATGTCCATAGCCAATGAGTGTGAAGTTAAGCTGTATAATATCAAGAATGCTCTGGTTCATACAGGGTATCCCTAGTCCTAGGTGATATCTATTGCAGAGTAACCTGATGAAAGCCTTATCACTGGCGGTCCAGCCTAGGTGATAACCATAGATCAATCTCGATTAGTCCGAAAGAGAAAGCAATAAACACATCAAAAGGTTACCGTAAATAAAATATTATAAATGAAAATGTAAACTCAAATTCATTACAATTCTAAATCAGGGACACCCCCTAGCATTGGAGGGTTTAGCTACTCATATTGTTTAAAACCAATGCAAGATAAAAATTACATATTACAAGTAATTGGATGACTTTGATCTTCAATCGCTCAAGCTCATGAATCTCTTCAGCTCTCCAAATGCCTTGATCTTTGTAATACTTGATTGCTTCACAATACTGTGGTTTGCTGTCTTCCAGGATCATCTTTCCTTTGGTAGAAGAACTCTTTTTATAGTGAAAGTTCCCAGCAGCAGTTGGACAGGTCCACAGATGTCTCCACATAGCCCAAAGAATGAAAAGCCCGGAAAAATTGGAAATATTGGGCTGGGGCTGACATGGCCCGTGTCAGCTGACACTGGTGGCCATGTCAACCTACTGGCTCTCCTGACACGCCCCTGGCATGCCCAACACGGGGGAAGTCTCTGCCTGACACAGGTGGCCGTGTCAGGCTATTGTTTTCTTCTTCTATTTTCCTTTCCTTGACACGGCCCGTGTCAGGCCTCATGTAATGGGATTTTCTGCTCTTTTTCATACCGGACTCTCGCACTGTCGTGTTCTGAGTTCTCCTGTTCTTCTACCTGGATCTGTCTGACAAAAACACAACTATCCCACGCATAAAATCAAGATAAACAACGTAAAACGTAATAAAGATTAAAAATGCATAAATAACATAACGGAAGTAAAACTAATCGAATTGTACCTTAAATGCTTGCACAGTGTATCAAATGTCTCTGTTTTGCGTCAGATCAATAATGAAAACTTACTATAAATGGTGACTGATCAGTCTGAGTAGACATCTTGCGGGCATACATCACAAGATGACTGAGCGGACAAGAATTCCCCTTATACTTTTCAAAGTCAGGCACTTTTAACTTCACCGGGATTTAGACATTGGGCACCAAACACAACCCTGCAACACTCTTCCCAAACAGATCTTTACCTCTCAGCGTCTTCAATTCCTTGCACAACTCAAGAAACTTATCTTTCATTTTGTCCATTTTCTCATAAACATCCGGACCCTCAGACGGCTCGGAATGATAGATGGTGTCCTCTACGTGAGGCAAAGTGTGCATAATGGGAGGTGCACGGACATGACCGGGCTAGATGCTGGCATGGAAGCAAAGGTAGGCACAAAGCCTTCTGGCACAAAGTTAGGAGGCATTCCCCACGGGAATCCGGCAGGCATATTCGGTGCGAAGTGGGCGGTAGCAGCAGGCATGGTAGAGGTAACCACTTCTGAAGTAACGGTCCTCGCGAGAGGAGTTGCATGCGTTGGAAAAGCTTGATTCTGAGCAGCAATAACTGACTTCATCATGGAAGTCAGGTGGGCGATCTCGTCCTTCAGCTCTCTGTTCTCTTGCTCCAAATGTTCCATGATTTTCTGATGATTGTCTCGGGTGTTGTACCGGTGAGTCAGCTTGGCTAGAGCACAGAAGAAACACCAATCAGACATCTGGCGAAAACCTGCTTATGTGAATGATGCATGAAATGCAATGCTTGTTTATTTTTATTTTCAAGGAACTTACTATATCATTTGCAAATATATATAATATTTAAATGGAAATTACAACAATTTGATATGACCAAAAATCTATTTTTATTTATATAAATTGGAAGGATTACACTGAGTACAATTTCAGAAACCAAATGAAAAATACAAGAGAAAAGGAGACTAGTCATCCTAAGGATCCCTGACAACAATGTCAGAAGATCTGGCTGCAGGCGCGTATTTCCTTCGAATGTGACGGATCTTGGTCTCAAAAGAAGTCTTCATCTGAGTCTTCTCGAGGACAAGTTGGTCAACAATCTTCTTCCAAGCAACGGAAGGTTGCGGCATGCTAGAAGATGAAACCTCTGGCTCTCTCGGTCTCTTCGTCACTCGGTCTTCAAGTGACTCAATAAGTGCATCTTTGTCCTTAGATTCCAACTGCAACTCTTCATGCTTCTTGCTCAAAGCACGTAAACACTCTTCCCACATATCCTTCTTGTCGCAGCCTAAAAAAGAATGCGAAAAAAAAACAACCGGCGAAAAAAAGAAATGAGAGAAGAGTCGCCACCGTGCGTTATTTATCCCAAAGGAGGGAACGGAAACGCTCGAAGTAAACCTGAAAAGAGGAAAGGAAAAGACAAGGTTTCGCAACCAAATCTTGGGTTCGGGAGCCGATTATGCGAAGGGAAGGTATTAGCACCCCTACGCATCTGTAGTACTCTACGGGATCCACTTTTGTTGTTCTTGTCTAAAGGGTGTAGGTTTATCTAATGTACTATTTACTAAAAAGGGGGTCAAAAGAAAATGACTCGCACGGATGTCGCATCCACTGCATACGTATCTCATCTGAACATGAGAATCAGAGTCTTCGTAGCTCGGCTACCTAGGGGTTAAAGAGGAGTGTGCTCGCTAAGACATCGCGTCTTATGCCTACGTATCTCATCTGGAATGAGAATTAGAGCAAGCCGTAGTTCGGCTAACTACAGGTTAAGGGTTGTGTTTTTGGGTGAACGACGTTACTACGCAATCTACCGGATGCTCGACCTTTGGAGACTTACTCTCCTGTAGTAGAAGGAGTAAACATGTTCTTAGGAGAAGAAAAATCAATGAGTTGATTTGTGTTTTAGGAATGCTCATGCAAAAAGAAGGTCCTAGACGAAGGAACAATGCTACCTTAATTGGCATGCAAACGAGAGACTATACGAAGCCTAGCAATCCTATGGGGAGACGATCACACCATACAAAACAAACATGCATAAAGTAAAATGCCAACAAGGGGGCTTAAACATACATGGGTAGGGATTTAGTCAAGAGGGGTCATATCAACCTCGACAAACAAGCCATGGAATAGGTAATCAAATGGGCTCTTAACCATTGACATTGAACGTCAGGGTGAGCAGATCAAAAGGGTAATGAGGATAAGACCTCATAGCTCTTAACCCTGGCCAGGGTGAGCTTATGACAAAAAGTGGGGATTCATAAAGGTGGAACCCTCTCCACTGACTGACCGGACAAAAGATCTTGGGCTTTTGTTCTGAAGCATCGACACGTAGTGCGAGCATAAAGAACGACACACTGAATAACGGGGGATTGATTACTAATCCCTTTTATCCGTCAATTGCCTCTTCAGGGAGGTCTTTAGCACTGATGCCTCTTCTTGGAGGTCTTTGGGCACAAAAGTAAACAAACAAAAGAAAACATTGCCTCCTATTGAGGTCTTCCAGCTAAGAAAGCGGTAAAATGCGGGAAAGATGTAAAAGTACCACACAGATAAAGATCCGAAGTAATAGCAACTAACGACACAAGAAACCCCAAGATCTCTCAAGCTGGCACCACCAAAGAAAGCAAGTCAGCACAGGTAATCGGAATAAACCTCCAGGTGGTATCCCACAAATAAAGTGGAATGCCAAGCAAGCTATCCTTTCAGGAGTCATGTGAGCCCTCACAAAAAACTCAACAAATAGGTTAGAGTGACAAGATGGGGCGCAATCAAGAGTTGCCCCAAATCAAAATGTAACCACATGAATCTTGCCATTAAAATTCACAAAAAGAGCTCACAAAAAGCAACCAAGTGTAGGAGGCCTAAACCTCTTGTTAAACACATGCATCAAAAGGATATCAAAATTCAAAGTCAGGGGCAAGGATCCATACATCAAGACATGACATACATATTAAAACATGTGCCCACATGCAAAACCTAACGATAATACCTCATACATTCAGAGCATTCAAATTGAAAGCATAGAGTAATGGAAATAGGGCAAACCTAATTGGAGAGATCGAATGAAATTGAATTGCCCGGTTGGGTTTGCAAAGCAATCTGAGGGTTTATATGAGATGGAATTGGCTCTTTGCAGATGAGTTCCTTTCAGTCTCTGAAGGTTGCTTTGAACTCTGTTAGCTCTTCTCTCACTATCTTTTTCCCAGGGTTTTTTGGGAGATGGAAGTCTAGAATTTATAACCTGATTTTTGTGACTTTGTGGGCTCAAAAGAGAGAGGTCCAAGTCCAAGATTTTTCTGTTATATTTTATTTATTTATTTATTTATTTCGAAACGCGTGGGCTTCGCCTAGCGAGCATGACAGTTCATGAACAAACTTTTGCTCCTTCAAGATTAACGTTTTGACAGATGAATATACCCCATTTGAACATGTTGGAAGTATCTCAAGCCATTCCCTTGTGTTGACTGATCACCCAGATAGGACCCACAAAGTGTCTTGGATGATATTCAAGTTTCTTGGATCTAATTCCGATTGACATGATGAAATGCAATATGAAATGTTAAATGACCTAAAAATGAATGCATGCATGAGGGGGCAAATTTTGGGGTATTACAGCTGCCCCTATTCAATCAACTAGAGACCCGAAAAGAAGATAGCAGCGGCTTTCGCACTTTCGGGATATCAAGGGATTGAATAAAATAAAAGCCTGAAAATTTGCACTGAAGTGAAGCGAAGTAACAATGCCTGTCAGAATCGGCAAAGAGGGGGTCTTGAAAGAAGAATCCGTCTGGTACGGTGAGAGTCAGTCTGAATACCGAAAAAGAATGTTAACCTGGATACCAAAATAAATGGTAACACAAAAATAACCATGGCCTGAATGCCGCTCATCAGTCTGAATACTAGAAATGACTTCGATCTGAACATCAGAAGATATGAGATTATTAATATCGGTCTGAACACCGAGAGGCTGGCTTGAATGCCACTTCGGTTTGAATACCGGGAAACTTGCTTGAATGCCACTTCAGTGTGAATACCGGGAAACTGGTCTGAATGCCACAAGTTGCATCGACCTGAATGTCGGAAACTTCTTCGATTTGAACATCGGAAAACTGGCCTGAATGCCACTTCGGTCTGAATACCGGAAAGTTGGCTTGAATGCCACAAGTTGCATCGACCTGAATGTCGGAAACTTCTTCGATCTAAACATCGGAAAATTGTCCTGAATGCCACTTCGGTCTGAATACCGGAAAATTGACCTGGATGCCACAAGTTGCGTCGACCTGAACGTCGGAAACTTCTTCGATATGAACATCGGAAAACTGGCCTGAACGCCACTTCGGTCTGAATACCGGAAACTGGCCTGAATGCCACAAGTTGCATCGACCTGAATGTCGAAAACTTCTTCGATCTGAACATCGGAAAATTGGCCTGAATGCCACTTCGGTCTGAATACCGGAAAACTTGATGCCTATCAACATCGGCAGAAATAGGGAAAGATAATAGAGGCGGCGCATGGGCCAATGACACTTGGTGGGGATAATAAAGGTAAGTCATGAACAATCTTCAGTCTGAGTACTGGAAACAACTTCTGGCTTATCACTTGGGATATCGAGAATGTTTTATGCTTACATGCGTATGTTTTGAATTTTTCAATGGCGTAATGCTCCATGAAAATGGAAATGCTACGCGATTTGGGAGGATGCAATGCAATATGATTCTACATGCAGGGATGCGAAATGCTGGGTAGAATGCCAAGCCGAGGCAAGGGAATCTGCTGGGGAAATGATCACCATCTTCTGGACCATGGCAAGGCTGTTGGAGATGCACAGCGCAAAGAACTCTATGGGGAAATGACCCGCCACATGGTGTTCTAGCAATGACGAAATACCGAGACTCTGACTGGGGAGAGAACGACACTGAAAACCTGCTGTTGGGGAAAGCGATAGTGGTTCTGGCAACCATAACCTGCGAGAGAGACGACTTAGCAGGGGAAGCAAACACCGATACAGTACCGAGATTCTGCTTCAAGGAAAGAGACCATGGATCTGGCGTCGAGATCATCGATCTGGCATCGAACCCTGAGGAGCAGCCGCTTCTGCTGGGAAGATACAGTCTGGCACTGTAAACTCCATTGGGGATATATAGTCTGGCACTGTCAACTCTACTAGGGAGTGTATATTCTGAAACAACCGCTTGGGGGAGGTACGGTGGTGAGAACCTGATGGGGATCGAAGAATCCAATGCTCTGATCAGCTCTGTAGGGATAAGATACCAACTTCGACTGTTGGGGGAAAACATTCGCGATCATCGGCTGGGAACCTTAAGGAAATGCCCCGAGGGTACCTGTTCTGAATAGACGATCTAAAGCACTTGACATTTACAACAATTTTAAATGTTTATTAAGCATGTACCTGTAAAGCTCTTATGTTTCATGATGCAATGTTTATCAAAAATTCGGACGTCATTTTTGCAAACAAAACAGTAAAATGAAAATGAAAACAGAGATATACTAAATAACATGATTTTATTGATTGAATGGCCTCTGAATAGGCATTTATATCAGGAAGAAATCCCTGAAAAGAGGTAATCGCACAAAAGATAAAAACAGAAATTAATCTAATGGCAATGTGAAATGGATTTCTATTGGGTTCCAATTCTGCTATGACTTGCTCGTCTTCAAGATCCTCCAGATGATCAGCTTTCTGAAAAGAGTGATTGGACTGTTTCCTATCCTTCAAAAGTTTCCAGTCATTGACACGAGATGAGATTCAGAACTACTCAGAACGCAGTCATTCGTTTAATCCCTAACTTTTGCCTGGATCGCCCTTTTCGGGTTTTCAATCCACCGGGATACCCATTTTTGCCTAAGTTTCCTTTTCAGGTTTTCAACTTACCGGGTGTACGATCTTTTCATTTTTAATCCCTAATTTTTGCCTGAACCTTTTCATTTTCTTGGTTCGTCGGGATGCCCATTTTTTGCCTGGACTATTCTTTTTACTGTCCAGCGGGTCTATTTTATGCGAAGTATTTTTTAACTGCGTCTGAGTTCATAGAGGAAGTGAAGTTTTCACCATCCCATCGCTGCAAGCATTAAGGCCCCACCATCAAAAACCTTGGTGACAATATACGGTCCATCATAGTTAGGAGTCCACTTGCCTCTGTGATCTGTCTGAGGAGGAAGGATCCCTTTCAACGCTAAATCTCCGACTTGGAAACATCGAGGACGCACTCTCCGATCAAAGGCTCTCTTCATCCGACTCTGATACAACTGCCCATGACAAATGGCTGCCATTCGCTTCTCTTCGATAAGACTCAACTCATTGAGCCTTGTCCGAACCCATTCAGCTTCGTCTAACTTGACATCCAACAGGACTTTTAGAGAAGGAATCTCCACTTCAACAGGTAGGACTGCTTCCATACCATACACAAGGGAGTAAGGGGTTGCCCCGGTCGATGTACGTACTGAAGTACGATACCCATGCAAGGCGAAGGGTAGCATCTCATGCCAATCTCTGTACGTAACGACCATCTTCTGCACAATCTTCTTTATGTTCTTATTTGCCGCCTCAACAACACCGTTCATCTTAGGGCGGTAAGGGGAAGAATTGTGATGCTGAATGTTGAAGTTCTGGCACAACTCCTTCATCATTTTGTTGTTGAGATTAGAACCATTATCAGTAATGATTCTTTCGGGAATCCCATAGAGGCAAATGATTTCTTTCTTGATGAAACGGGCAACCACATGTCTGGTGACATTCGCGAACGATACTGCTTCGACCCACTTGGTGAAATAGTCGATGGCAACAAGGATGAAGCGATGCCCATTGGAGGCGGTCGGCTCAATCTTTCCAATCATATCGATGCCCCACATAGAAAAAGGCCACGGCGAAGACATCACATTCAAAGGATTTGGCGGCACATGTACCTTATCAGCATAAATCTGGCATTTATGACACTTCCGAGCATATTTGAAACAATCAGATTCCATGGTCATCCAGTAATATCCCGCTCTCAACAATTTCTTAGCCATTGCATGTCCGCCGGCATGAGTACCGAAGGAGCCTTCATGAACTTCCTGCATTAACATGTCTGTTTCGTGTCAATCCACGCACCTGAGCAAAACCATATCGAAGTTCCTCTTATATAGCACATTGTCTTTGTTCAAGAAGAAACTGCCTGCCAATCTTCTCAAAGTCTTTCTATCATTGTTGGATGCTCCTGCAGGGTACTCTTGATTCTTCAGAAAGCGCTTGATGTCGTGATACCAGGGCTTGTCGTCAACTACCAGTTCAGCAGCAAACACATACGCGGCCCTGTCGAGGCGCATCACATCGATCCTGGGAGCGTGGTTCCACCGAATCACGTTGATCATGGAGGATAGAGTAGCAAGAGCATCTGCCATCTGGTTTTCGTCACGAGGTATATGATACAACTTTACTGTCGTGAAGAAAGTCAACAGTCTTCTCGTGTAATCTCTGTAAGGGACCAGATTGGGTTGTGTAAGACCCCAATTTTGACCCTAAGATCCCTCATGGCATCATAACATTGCATTTGCATTGCCTCAAGGATCTTTAGCATCTCGGTTCCATTTGCCTTTGGGTGGGACTCCTTGTGATTGGTTTGAGATCACCAAGCATGCTTGAATTATACATCATTGTTTCTCTTACTTTTGTTTACTAACCAAAAGCACAAAAATGTGTCACTAACATCTTTTGTTTGAAGCTTGAGTATCATCCAAGACACTTTGTGGGTTCTATTTAGATGATCAGTCAACACAAGGGAATGGCTTGAGATACTTCCAACAGGTTCAAATGGGGTCTATTCGTCAGTCAAAACGTTAATCTTGAAGGAGCAAAAGTTTGTTAATGAGTTTTCATGCTCGCTAGGCGAAACCCACGTGTTTAAAATAAATAAATAAATAAATAAATAAATAAAATATAACAGAAAAGTTTTGGACTTGGGCCTCTCTCATTTGAGCCCACAGGTCCACAAAAATCAGGTTATAAATTCAGAGTTTCAGTGAAACAAAAGGCAATTCTATTCCTATTACCCTGGCAGGGAAAAAGATAGTGAGAGAAGAGCTAACAGAGTTCAGAGCAATATCCAGAGACTGAAGGGAATTCATCGGCAAAGAACCAATTCCCTCTTATATAAACCCTAAGAGTGCTTTGCAAACCCAACCGTGCAATTCAATTTCATTCGATCTCTCCAATCAGGTTTGCCCTTATTCCCATTACTTTATGCTTTTAATTTGAATGCTCTGAATGTATGAGGTATTATGGGTGAATTTGATACCCTTTTGATGCATGTGTTTGACAAGAGGTTTAGGCCTCCTACCCTTGGTTGCTTTTTGTGAATTTTAATGGCATGATTCATGTGGTTACATTTTAATTTGGGGGCAACTCTTGATTACCCTATCCTGTTTGCTTTAACCTGTTTTGTGTTTGTTATGGCATTGTTTTCTCCTAATTCCGTCATATTACTCTAACCTGTTTGTTAAGTTTTTGTGAGGGCTCACATACTCTTGCAGGGATAGCTTGCTTGGTGTTCCACTTTATTTGTGGGGTATCACCTTGAGGTCTATTCCGATTACCTGTACTGACTCGCTTTCTTTGATGGTGTTTAGCTTGGAAGAGTCTTTGGGTTTCTTATTTATCTAATTGTTGTTACTTCGGATCTTTATCCGTACGGTAGATCTCTCGATCCCTTTACTTTTCCCGCATGTTACCGATTTCTTAGGTTTCGTATAGCCTCTCGTGGCATGTCATTTAAGGTAGCGCGGTTCCTTCATCTAGGACTGCCTTTTTGCATGAGCATCCCTAAACACCCCAAACTCATTGATTTTTCTTCTCCTAAGAACACGTTATCTCCTTCTACTACAGGCGAGTAAGTCTCCAAAGGTCGAGCATCCGGTAGATTGCGTAGTAACGTCGTTCACCCCAAAACACAACCCTTACCCCATAGTTTGTCGAACTACGTTTTGCTCTGATTTTCATCCCAGATGAGATACGTAGGCATAAGATGCGATGTCTTAGCGAGCACACTCCTCTTTAACCCATAGGTAGCCGAGCTACGAAGACTCTGATTCTCAGATTCAGATGAGATACGTATGCAGTGGATGCGACGTCCGTGCGAGTCATTTTCTTTTGACCCTTCTTTTAGTAAGTAGTACATTAGATAAACATACACGCTTTTCTCATCCCTTCAATAATGTTTGCACAAATAAAATTTTCACAAAAAATAACAACCTTTGCAACAAATGTGAAAAGGGCTCCGTAGGAGTACCTAGGATGCTTTGGGTGTCTAACACCTTCCCATTGCATAACCAACCCCCTTACCCAGATCTCTGACATTTTTACTAGTTTTTGATTCGATAAAACTTTTAGGTTTTTGTTCGCTTTCTAACCATTCCTTTGGATAAATAGAAGTGCGGTGGCGACTCGACTTTTATGATTTACCTTGGATTTAGTCAATATCTCTAATGGTAACGAATACCCCGCTACAGAAAAGTGGAGACTCTGCTGGGGAATGTGTATTTGCCTAGTGGGTTTTGCCGACTTTTCATGCTTGTTGTATTGTATTTGTTTTGTGACATATTTTTGTGCAATTTGGGATTACTGTATTGTATGTAATGATTGAATTGCTTGATATTAATTCCTTGTATGCTTGGTGATCTTTGTGAGATGAGTTCTATACCCGGACTCGAGTGCACTTAGGATAGGAGAATGGCATAGTCTTGTCGACTTGTGTGGAGTTATTCCTTAGCAAGTTGACTTGCAAGTCCATTCACTTGGTGAAGGTTATGTTGGGATCAATAATGTCACACAAGTAAGTTGTGGTTAGACATTACTCTTTCCAATATAGACCTTAGAAGCCAAGGACCTTAGTTTACCAAGCCCATCTTGGCCTATTCTTAGGATGTAGTGCGAAAGTCGTTCAAGTGTAAGATTTGATACGATTGTTACGCGATACTACACTCATAAGAGTCTCTCTTGAGAATATTTTCGGAATACGAGTAGTCGTTTCTCCAATAATATCCGAAAGATGGGATGATGACTATGGGAACCTCTTGTAGAACATGTTTGGCAGGTTTAAACCCTAGTACACTCCCTTTTGGATGGTTCTTAACCTAACTCCATGCTCGTGACTCGCAACAAACCCTTGATTCATGGTTGATCCGTTCAGGTATCCTTAATATCAATGGAACTTGGGTGTTGATAAGGTGTAAACCATAATCCACCAAAATGGATGATTGATATTAAGGATAACATGATCCATCCCATGGCCTTTGTTTGGTGTGCTTTGCTTGATCCTTGAGTGTGATTGTTGCATTCATGCATTCATGAATCCATTTGCATTCATATCATCAAAATAATAAGAAAAATTTCAAGGAACTTAAGAGGTCTATTTGCAAAATTTTCAGACATGGAAAGACAAAGAAGGAATACAAAAAAGTACAGTTTCAGACAACCAGACTTGAAAGAGTTAAGGAATTTGACATCTTATGTATTAGATCCCTTGGGTTTCAAAGCTCGTTTTGGGAAGCTTCTTCCTCTTCTGACTACTCAGGTGGATGAAGGATTGGTGAGTGTATTGGTGCAGTTTTATGATCCCTTGTACCGTTGCTTCACGTTTCTGGATTTCCAGCTTTTGCCTACCCTTGATGAGTATGCTTACCTTGTGGGTATACCTATTCTAGACCAGTTGTCGTTCAGTGGCTTGGAGAGTATTCCTACTTCTCAAGAGATAGCTGACATGTTACACATAGATGAATCTCTGGTTGGTGCTCATATGACTACCAAAGGTGGAATTCAAGGTCTCCCTTCTGAGTTCCTCATTGCTCAAGCTACTATATATGGGAAGGCCATGAGTGAGGATGCCTTTGAAGCCATATTTGTACTTCTCATCTATGGATTGGTATTCTTCCCCAACATCGACAAGTTTGTGGATGTGAACGCTATTAGGATCTTCTCTACTCTTAATCCCGTTCCGATTCTGTTGGGCGATACCTACTTCTCTTTGCATATGAGGAATGCAAAGGGTGGTGGCGCCATTGTGTGTTGTTTGCCTCTGTTGTATAAGTGGTTTATTTCTCACTTACCTCAGACGGTCGCTTTCAAGGAGAACAAGGAATGTCTACGGTGGTCCACGAGACTTATGTCTCTCACTAATGATGATATCTCTTGGTATAACCATGTGTATGATGGTGTGCGGATTATTGACTCTTGTGGCAAATTCTCCAATGTACCTCTTCTTGGTACATGTGGTGGGATTAACTACAATCCTGTTTTGGCACGTCGGCAGCTTGGGTTCCCCTTAAAGGATAAACCCAATAACATTCTGTTAGAGGGTGTATTCTTTCAGGATGGTAAAGATCCCCAAGGCTTGAAAGCTAGGATGGTCCGCGCTTGGCGCAAGATTCATAGGAAAGGAAGGAAAGAGTTGGGTCCTAAGAATTGCATCGCTTTGGAGCCTTACACTGTTTGGGTTAGGAAGAGGGCGTCTGAGTATCTCATGCCTTACGAGTATCCGAGACCTACACCTATGATTATGGTCGGGCCTTCAACCCTCCCTAATTAAGGAGTAGTGGAGTTGAGAGACAAAGACTGTTCACGTGCCTGGATCCGTGAACGTGAAGAGTTGCTTCAGCAGATTAAGGAGAAGGATGCGTTGATTGAGTTTCTTGAGCATCAGGTTATTGATGACCCTGATGATGTATCGACTTCTCTACTTCCTCAGTCTTCTAAGTTCTGGAAGAGGAGGTATGATCGACTCGCCAAAGAGAAGGCCGATATGGAGGCAGCCTACGAGAGGGAGGTGAAGAGGCTTCGCGCATCTTATCTTCCTGTGTCCCGAGCTTTAGATGATTGTTTCTAGGGATCCATAAGACGATTATTTTCCTTTTCTCTTGTATATGATTGACGATGCTGCACTTCTTTTCCCTGATATTATTTGATGAGATATTTCCATGTGTGATAAAATGCTTAATATTTCCAGAATTTGCAAATAAAACTCTAAAGTTCCTTTGAAATAAAAAACAAATCATATGCACAAACATTGCATGCATCATATGCATAAACAGGTTTCGTTTCCGGTCCCTTGCCCTGTGGTCTAACTCTATGTCCTTCATTTATTTTGAAGACAAGCTGACTCACCGGTACTACACTAGAGCCAATATTTCAAGATTGATGGATCACTTAGAGTAAGAGAACCGCGAGCTGAAAGAGGAAGTGGCCAGATTGACTGCCCTAATGGAGTCACTCATGGCTGCCCAGAGCCAGTCTTCTCCGACACCTTCAACTCCTCCCTAGAGGACAGTTATCTCCGAGATTGTCTCCTCTACTGTGCCCGCTGCCAGTGCACACTTTGTTCCAACAGCCATGCCAACTGGGTTCCCGTGGGGGATGCCTCCCAATTTCATGCCTGAGGGTCCTGTTCCTACCTTTGCTTCTCTGCCGACATCTAGCCCGGTCCTTGCCGTTCCTCCTCCTTTCGTGCATACTTTGCCCAGGGTAGACGACACCATCTATCATTCTGAGCCGTCTGAGGGTCCAGATGTTTATGAGAAGATGGATGCTATGAATGATCAATTTCTTGAGCTTCGCAAGGAATTGAAAACTCTTAGAGGGAAGGATCTTTTCGGCAAGTCTGCTTCCGAACTCTGGTTGGCTCCAAATGTGAAGATCCTTGTAAAATTCAAGGTCCCTGATTTTGAAAAGTACAAAGGAAATACTTGTCCTCTCAGCCACCTGGTCATGTATGCCAGGAAGATGTCGACTCAAACCGATAATGACCAACTACTCATCCACTACTTTCAGGACAATCTGTCCGGTGCCGCTTTGCGTTGGTACATGGGTTTAGACAGCGCGAACATCCGATCCTTCAATGATCTCGGAGAAGCCTTCGTCAAGCAGTACAAGTACAACGTGGATATGGCTCCCGATAGAGATCAATTGAGAGCCATGTCCCAGAAGGATAAAGAAACATTTAAGGAGTACGCCCAGAGGTGGCAGCACAGATCGTGCCTCCGCTAGAAGAGAAAGAGATGACTAAGATCTTTTTGAAGACTTTAAATTATTTTTATTATGAGCGGATGATTGCTAGCGCTCATTCTGACTTCACCGAGATGGTGAATATGGGGATGCGTCTAGAAGAAGGGGTCCGTGAAGGACGGTTAACCAGAGAAAAAGGCTCTTCTGCCAAACGTTATGGGGCGTTTGCAGAGAAGAAAGATGGAGAGGCACATGTTGTGACCTCCCATGAGAAACCAAGAAGACCCTCTGTGAGGAGGAACACTGTGTGTCCCGCCAGTAACCAGCACCAGGTGGCTCATATAGCACCTGTTTTCAGAGACAATCAACAGTATCAGCAACATAGTAACAATCAGCAACCACATCCACAATATCAGCAACAACAGTACCGACCGCAGCAGCAGGCCTACCAGCCTCGAAATAGTAAACAAACCAGTACGAGTTACGAGAGGAAAAGGGTCACCTTCGATCCTATTCCTATGACGTACGCAGAGTTATATCCCTCTTTGATAGAAAGGAAGTTGATTACTCCGAGAGACCCACCGGCTATACCTGCTAACCCCCAGTGGTGGTATAAGCCTGAGTTACATTGTGTTTACCATTCTGGTGCTCCCGGCCACGACGTGGAGAATTGTTACCCTTTGAAGACCAATGTTTAAGACCTTGTGAGGTGTGGTATTTTATGTTTTGAGGACGTAGGCCCTAATGTGAAGAAGGGAAGAGACCACAACTTGGCTTTACACATATCTATGAATTGCAAAGACGACGCCATGTCCAATGTGCTGGTGGACACTGGGTCATCATTGAACGTATTGCCAAAGTCCACTCTCTCAAAGCTATCATATCAAGGGCCTCCCATGAGGCAGAGTGGAGTAGTTGTGAAGGCTTTTGATGGGTCTCGCAAAACTGTGATTGGGGAAGTTGATCTCCCAATCAAGATCGGACCAAGTGATTTCTAGATTACCTTCCAGGTTATGGACATTCACCCATCATATAGTTGTCTCTTAGGCAGACCATGGATTCACGAGGCAGGCGCCGTGGCGTCCACCCTACACCAGAAATTGAAATTCGTGAAAAACAAGAAGCTGGTGGTGGTAGGGGGAGAAAGGGCTCTCCTGGTTAGCCATTTGTCTTCCTTCTCTTATATAGATGTTGAGGTTGAAATTGGAACTCCTTTCCAAGCTTTATCTATAGCTGAGCCTATTGACAAGAGAAATCCTTCATTTGCTTCCTACAAAGATGCAAAGCTGGCCATTGAGCGTGGTACAACCACTGGCTTAGGAAAAATGATTGAGTTAGAAGACAACGAGTCCCGGGCTGGCATAGGTTTTTCTTTTGGTACTTTCAACAAGCAAGGGTTATTCAAGAGTGGAGGTTTCATCCACACTGGTCTAGATGAGGAGGCTGCGGCTGTCTTGGAAGAAGATGCAGAGGATTCTGGCAATTTCATCATCCCTGGAGGGGTCTGCAATAATTGGGTCGCTGTGGATATTCCTACAGTTATCCATAAGTCAACGTAATAATCACTTTGTTTAAAAACCCTTCTCCCATGCCAAAAGGAGGAGTGATGACATTGTTGGCGCATAAGTACAATGATATTTTCATTCAATAAATTCATGTTAAATGTTTGTTTTCCCAATTATTTTCCCTTTTTGCTTTTTGCATGAAATTGGTGATCACATAAAACCCTAAAAATAGAATAAAATCAATCTTTTCATCTACATAATGATTTGCCTTGTTTGAATTCTAAAGCTTTTCATATCCAAAATCATTATGCAGGTTGATTCTAAACCCATTGAACATAATGACCCAACACCATCTCCCAATTTTGAGTTCCCTGTATTTAAGGCAAAGGAAGATGATGTTGAAGAGATTCCTGATGAGATCACCCGGCTACTTGAGCATGAAGAGAAGATCATTCAGCCGCATCTCGAGAATCTGGAAACAGTCAACTTGGGGTCTGAAGATTGTGTGCGAGAAGTGAAGATTGGGGCACTTCTGGAAGAATCTGTTAAGAAGGGGTTGATTAAGTTGCTACGAGAATATGTTGACGTCTTTGCCTGGTCATATGAAGACATGCCTGGTCTAGATACAGATATTGTGCAACATTTCCTACCTTTGAAACCTGAGTGCGTGCCTGTGAAGCAGAAGCTCAGAAGAACTCATCCTGATATGGCAATGAAGATCAAAGAGGAAGTTCGGAAGCAAATTGATAAGGGGTTCCTGGTGACTTCTATATATCCTTAATGGGTGGCCAATATTGTGCCCGTGCCTAAGAAAGATGGAAAAGTCCGGATGAGTATGGACTATAGAGACTTGAATAAAGCTAGTCCGAAAGATGATTTCCCTCTACCACATATTGATATGTTGGTAGACAATACAGCTAAATTCAAAGTCTTCTCGTTTATGGATGGATTTTCCGGATATAATCAGATTAAAATGGCACCCGAGGATATGGAGAAGACAACATTCATCACACCTTGGGGAATATTCTGTTATCGAGTGATGCCCTTCGGTTTGAAGAACGCCGGAGCCACGTATCAACGAGTTATGACCACCTTGTTTCATGATATGATGCACAAGGAGATTGAGGTATATGTTGACGATATGATTGCTAAGTTAAGAACGGAAGTTGAACATGTAGAGCATTTGTTGAAGCTTTTCCAGCGTTTGAGGAAATATAAGCTTCGTCTAAATCCCAACAAGTGTACATTTGGAGTCCGTTCTGGCAAGTTATTGGGCTTCATTGTTAGTGAAAGAGGTATTGAGGTTGATCCTGCAAAGGTCAAAGCAATACAAGAGATGCCTGCGCCCAAAACTGAGAAGCAAGTCCGAGGTTTTCTTGGCCGCTTGAATTATATCTCCAGATTCATATCCCACATGACTGCCACATGTGCGCCTATATTCAAGCTCCTCCAGAAAGATCAATCCCATGATTGGACCGAGGATTGCCAGAAAGCTTTCGACAGTATTAAAGAATATCTGTCTGAGCCTCCAATTCTGTCTCCGCCTGTAGAGGGAAGACCTTTGATCATGTATCTGACTGTTCTTGAAGACTCGATGGGTTGTGTCCTTGGTCAGCAAGACGAATCAGGGAAGAAGGAGTCTGCTATTTACTACCTGAGTAAGAAGTTCACTGATTGTCAGTCTCGATACTCTATGCTTGAAAAGACATGCTGTGCTTTGGCTTGGGCTGCTAAGCGCTTACGCCAGTATATGATAAATCATACGACTTGGTTGATATCCAGAATGGATCCAATCAAGTACATCTTCGAGAAGCCTGCTTTAGCAGGGAGAATTGCCCGTTGGCAGATGTTGTTATCTGAGTATGATATTGAGTATCGAGCTCAGAAGGCTATTAAAGGTAGTATCTTGGCTGACCATTTGGCACATCAGCCTATTGAAGATTATCAGTCAGTTCAGTATGACTTCCCGGATGAGGAAATTCTGTATTTGAAAGTGAAAGATTGCGATGAGCCTACACTTGATAAAGGGCCAGAGCCTGGTTCCAGATGGAGTATGGTGTTTGATGGCGCTGTAAATCAGTATGGAAATGGTATTGGGGCCGTGATTATTACTCCTCAGGGCGCGCATATTCCTTTTACAGCAAGGCTAACTTTCAAATTCACGAATAATATGGCTGAGTATGAGGCCTGTATTATGGGATTGGAGGAATGTATTGATCTAAGGATCAAGCATCTTGATGTATATGGTGATTCGACCCTTGTTGTTAATCAGATTAAGGGTGAATGGGAAACGAATCAGCCTGGTCTCATTCCATATAGAGATTATGCGAGGAGGATTTCAACGTTCTTTACTGAGGTTGACTTCCATCATATTTCTCGAGATGAGAATCGGATGGCAGATGCTCTTGCTACGCTTGCTTCAATGATTGTGGTTAAACTGTGGAATGAAGTCCCCAATATCACCGTGATGCGCTTGGACATACCAGCTCATGTATTATGCTGATAAGATTCATATTCCCCCGACACTTTTGAATGTGACCTCATCACCATGGCCTTTCTCCATGTGGGGAATTGACATGATTGACATGATAGAGCCGAAAGCGTCCAATGGACACAGATTTATTCTCGTAGCAATTGATTACTTCACCAAGTGGGTTGAAGCGGCGTCGTATGCAAATGTGACCAGGCAGGTGGTCGTGAAGTTTATCAAGAATCAACTCATATGCCGATATGGTGTGCCAGATAAGATCATTACTGATAATGGATCTAACTTGAATAACAAGATGATGAAAGAGCTGTGTAGTGAATTCAAGATTGCACATCATAATTCTTCTCCGTACAGACCCAAGATGAATGGGGCTGTTGAAGCTGCTAACAAGAATATCAAGAAAATTATCCAGAAGATGGTTGTTACGTACAAAGATTGGCATGAGATGCTACCATTCGCTTTGCATGGCTATCGTACATCTGTCCGCACTTCAATAGGGGCAACCCCTTTCTCTCTTGTTTATGGCATGGAGGTTGTACTCCTAGTAGAGGTGGAGATCCCATCAATGAGAGTCTTGATGAAGGCTAAGTTGACTGATGCTGAATGGGTTCAGAGTCGTTATGACCAGCTAAACTTGATTGAAGAGAAGAGATTGACTGCCATGTGCCATGGTCAGTTATATCAGCAGAGAATGAAGAAAGCTTTTGATAAGAAGGTCAAGCCTCGTGTGTTCCTTGTGCTCAAGAAAGTCTTGTCTTTCGCGCCCGATTCCAGGGGCAAGTGGACTCCAAACTATGAAGGTCCGTATGTTGTTAAGAGAGCCTTTTCAGGCGGTGCTTTGATACTTACAACTATGGATGGGGAGGATTTCACCCGTCCTGTGAATTCAGATGCAGTCAAGAAATACTTCGCCTAAAAATAAAAACAGAATAGCTCGCTAAGTTGAAAACCCGAAAGGGCGGCTTAGGCAAAAATGAGCGTCTCGGTGGATTGAAAACCCGAAAGGGCGATCCAGGCAAAAGTTAGAGACACAAAAATTATATAATAATGATATATGTATCCCGCTAGATTGAGTACCTCATCCTGGGGCAATCTAGGCAAAAATTAGGGATTTGGCAAGTAACTGCGTCCTGACAAGACTTTGTTCTACAATTATCGTCCGTCAGAGATTCCTGCTCATTATCAGCCAAAGCTTCAAATACATCGGATTCAGAATTGGTGGAGAAATGGTCATTATGTTCAATGTAGCCATTTTCCAATATATATCACCAATTTCAAATTTGTAAAGATCTACGGAGTCTTGCCATTCGCAGACTACCATTCTATCAAATAAATTTGAGCCTTTTATCCAATTATTGGCACTCTTATCTATTTCTATTCAACAAATGTTTTGCATGTTTTGATTAAGAAAATATCATTGTTTTAAACGATCAAATTTTTTATAATTTGTTTTTAAACAAAGTGAACATTCACAATGACGAAAGGATACTTAGAAGATCCTCAGTGCTCTCCCAAGGGTGGTACGATCCCCAAGAGGGTAAGATTTTTGTCCATATTCCTGGCATGACTGTATCTCCTCCCTCCGGAACCCCTGGTGGTTTATCCTACCAAGTGGATTGCTTGTTGAGAGTCACCTCTCTTCCCTTCAGCAGAGTAGCAATCTTTCTTCCTCAGCAGCTTGGATCTCTTTGGGCAAGAGCGGTATTTGGTGGTTGATCCCGATAAATCCTTTATCCCCTCAGATAAATTCCCCAGTAGAGTTGTTGGTGTGGTGGACCTTGTCTATGATAACTCTCGTCCCCAGCTGGAATGATTGATGATTCATCCCTTGCAGAGTTCTTTGCTTCCTGGTATCTCTGATCCCCATCAGATTGGATACTCTCCGGTGAACTTGGCTTTCTCTCTTGAGATGTAGTACCGGGTGGTTGATTCCTGGACCTGGTTGTGTTAGATATGTCTGTCTGTCAGCATACATCATACATAAACCACGCATATTCATGCATAATTATAACATTCAGATATTCATGTTGCATTTTTGCCATATATCGTTGTTTGTTGTCTCCTGCTATTTGGTGATATACTTCCCCAAGCAGACGTGTATGTCTGATCTCTCCATATAGAGTCAGCTCCATAGGCAGAAAACGTCTATCCTTTCTTCCATATTCCCCACCGGGTTATATCCTCGTGGATGTTGATTGTTTTTGTTCCTTCCCAACACATATACTGGGATGGTTTTCCCCATTGAGTTATATCCTCACCGGGACAAGTCTTGATTTAGTGTGCCTATCTAGTTTGATCATAGATCGGTCTCTTGAGACTCTTTTCCTGTTTCCCCGTGGTAAATGAATAATTGCTCAATAATTAGTAATTATTATCCCCGGCGGAGTCTGTGTTTCTCTACCCTCATACCGGTAGTTTTAAACCCTATTTCTTCCCTTTTTGCAGAGTAACTATTTTTGCTCATCTTTAATTGGTGACAGTTATCTTCATCCAATATTCAGTGATGATATCCCCTCATCTGCTTGGATAATTGCCCTGATTACGCAATTCATCCCCAGCGGGTCATCTCTCGTCTACCTTGTTGTTGTTGGTAACGATTGTTTCTCCCCTGAATTGGTCATCATTATATACCTAGTTTTGGTATCCCGATGCCTTTTCTTTTCGGTCGATTTATCCTTTATTAACCAAGTAATCGGTTGTGGATAATCGTCCATGCGAGTATATTATCTATGTTCTGACGGTAATAGATAGTATATCTCATGCAGTCTCGGGTCTGAAGCCTTTTGTTCTTCCCCAGTTGAGTAAGATTCGTATCCCCTTTGTGGAGTCGAATATCCATCCTGTAATCGAGTTTGCTTTTAGCCCTCTTTTGGATGATGAGTGTTTTGGGAATATTCCCCAATTCACGCCTTGGTTGGTCACCTATTATATGCCCAGTAACCGGTATCCCTGGTGTTCCTTCCTCTCTGCTCCCTATTATGACTTTTTGTCCCCTGTGGAGTCAGAATCCCTGAGTTGAAGTATACCTTTTAGGTTTCCTCAGACGTTTTGAAGTTTTGATATCTCTCACCCTTATACCGGTCTTGGATATTCATCTCTTCCTGAGCATATTGTATCTCTCACCCTCATACCTGGCGTTCAGATCACATGTCTCCTTGAGCTTATTACCCAGTAACCAGTAATACCTCGTCCCGCTGCTTCCCCGGGAGTGTCCTTGTGGACATCCCCAGCGAAGTCCCTTAGTGGATTGTTTTCATCCGGATTTTATCCGAAGTATCCGCTGTGGATAGTTTTTTGCTGTATTGGCATATTCCCCAATACATGCATCTTCGAGTCAGCTTGAGTCTTTCCATTGGATCTTTTCCCTTTGGAATTCTGTTCCCCACGCTTTGAGTCGTGACCTGCTCGCGCATTTTTATCCCTTTTCTATCCCCAGGAGAGTCCCCAGGGTCTTGGTCCCATGGAGTGAATTGCTCATATGGATTATCAGTGGCTTCTGATTTCTTTGATTTTGTGGACACATATCTCCACAGAGTGCTACCATTTTTCATACCTACATTTGCATCATGAGGTCTCTTAGGGACCAAAATTCGTCTCTTTGTTATTATTTAAGCCCATTCTACCCCGTCGAGACGAAGATTTTAACCTTCACTTCTCCGACTAGAATGACCTTAAATAGGGGCATCTGTAAGACCCCAATTTTGACCCTAAGATCCCTCATGGCATCATAACATTGCATTTGCATTGCCTCAAGGATCTTTAGCATCTCGGTTCCCTTTGCCTTTGGGTGGGACTCCTTGTGATTGGTTTGAGATCACCAAGCATGCTTGAATTATACATCATTGTTTCTCTTACTTTTGTTTACTAACCAAAAGCACAAAAATGTGTCACTAACATCTAGCTTGAGCATCATCCAAGACACTTTGTGGGTTCTATTTAGATGATCAGTCAACACAAGGGAATGGCTTGAGATACTTCCAACAGGTTCAAATGGGGTCTATTCGTCAGTCAAAACGTTAATCTTGAAGGAGCAAAAGTTTGTTAATGAGTTGTCATGCTCGCTAGGCGAAGCCCACGTGTTTAAAAAAACATAAAAATAAATAAATAAATAAATAAATAAATAAATAAATAAATAAATAAATAAATAAATAAATAAATAAAAAAATAAATAAATAAAATATAACAGAAAAATTTTGGACTTGGGCCTCTCTCATTTGAGCCCACAGGTCCACAAAAATCAGGATATAAATTCAGAGTTTCAGTGAAACAAAAGGCAATTCTATTCCTATTACCCTGGCAGGGAAAAAGATAGTGAGAGAAGAGCTAACAGAGTTCAGAGTAACCTCCAGAGACTGAAGGGAACTCATCGGCAAAGAACCAATTCCCTCTCATATAAATCCTAAGAGTGCTTTGCAAACCCAACCGTGCAATTCAATTTCATTCGATCTCTCCAATCAGGTTTGCCCTTATTCCCATTACTTTATGTTTTTAATTTGAATGCTCTGAATGTATGAGGTATTATGGGTGAATTTGATACCCTTTTGATGCATGTGTTTGACAAGAGGTTTAGGCTTCCTACCCTTGGTTGCTTTTCGTGAGCTTTTTGTGAATTTTAATGGCATGATTCATGTGGTTACATTTTGATTTGGGGGCAACTCTTGATTACCCTATCCTGTTTGCTTTAACCTATTTTGTGTTTGTTATGGCATTGTTTTCTCCTAATTCCGTCATATTACTCTAACCTGTTTGTTGAGTTTTTGTGAGGGCTCACATACTCTTGCAGGGATAGCTTGCTTGGTGTTCCACTTTATTTGTGGGGTATCACCTGGAGGTCTATTCCGATTACCTGTACTGACTCGCTTTCTTTGATGGTGTTTAGCTTGGAAGAGTCTTTGGGTTTCTTATTTATCTAATTGCTGTTACTTCAGATCTTTATCTGTACGGTAGATCTCTCGATCCCTTTACTTTTCCCGCATGTTACCGATTTCTTAGGTTTCGTATAGCCTCTCGTGGCATGTCATTTAAGGTAGCACGGTTCCTTCATCTAGGACTGCCTTTTTGCATGAGCATTCCTAAACACCACAAACTCATTGATTTTTCTTCTCCTAAGAACACGTTATCTCCTTCTACTACAGGCGAGTAAGTCTCCAAAGGTCGAGCATCCGGTAGATTGCGTAGTAACGTCGTTCACCCCAAAACACAACCCTTACCCCATAGGTGGTCGAACTACGTTTTGCTCTGATTTTCATCCCAAATGAGATACGTAAGCATAAGATGCGATGTCTTAGCGAGCACACTCCTATTTAACCCATAGGTAGCCGAGCTACGAAGACTCTGATTCTCAGATTCATATGAGATACGTATGCAGTGGATGCAACGTCCGTGCGAGTCATTTTCTTTTGACCCTTCTTTTAGTAAGTAGTACATTAGATAAACATACACGTTTTTCTCATCCCTTCAATCATGTTTGCACAAATAAAATTTTCACAAAAAACAACAACCTTTGCAACAAATGTGAAAAGGGCTCCCTAGGAGTACCTAGGATGCTTTGGGTGCCTAACACCTTCCCATTGCATAACCAACCCCCTTACCCAGATCTCTAACATTTTTACTAGTTTTTGATTCGATAAAACTTTTAGGTTTTTATTCGCTTTCTAACCATTCCTTTGGATAAATAGAAGTGCGGTGGCGACTCGACTTGTATGATTTACCTTGGATTTAGTCAATATCTCTAATGGTAACGAATACCCCGCTACAGGCTGGAGGGTGTTCCAATCACCATTCACTTGATTGATCACTAGAGTTGAATCTCCGAAGATGTCCAAAGTCTTGATTCTTATGTCAATGGCTTGCTCAAGACCCAAGATACAGGCTTCATACTCAACTTCATTATTTGTGCACTCAAAAGTCAGACGAGCGGTGAAAGGCACATGGGTACCTTTCGGAGTTGTAATGACAGCGCCAACTCCACTTCCTCTGGCATTGACAGCCCCATCAAACAACAAAGTCCACTTTTCGTTTGGATCAGGTCCCTCCTCAACAATTGGCTCTTCGCAGTCTTTCATCTTGAGGAACATGATGTCTTCATCTGGAAAATCAAACTTCATCGGCTCGTAATCTTCAACCGGCTGTTGAGCAAGATAGTCTGACAGAATACTCCCCTTGATGGCTTTCTGGGATGGATACTGGATATCGTACTCTGTCAGTACCATTTGCCAACGAGCAACCCTTCCGGTGAGAGCTGGCTTCTCAAATATATACTTGACTGGATCCATCTCGGAGATCAGTAAGGTTGTGTGAGACAGCATGTATTGTCTCAAACGCTTAGCAGCCCATGCAAGTGCACAACATGTCTTTTCAAGCATCGAGTATCTCGACTCGCAATCTGTGAATTTCTTACTCAGGTAGTAGATGGCATGCTCTTTCCTACCTGTCTCGTCGTGTTGACCGAGAACACAACCCATGGAATTGTCTAGTACTGTCAAATACATAATCAACGGTCTCCTTGGGACCGGAGGCATAAGGATAGGAGGATTATGTAAATACTCTTTTATCTTCTCGAAAGCCCTTTGGCAATCATCATTCCACCTGATGGCCTGATCTTTTCTCAACAATTTGAAAATTGGCTCACACGTGGCTGTTAGGTGAGAGATGAACCATGCAATGTAGTTCAACCTTCCTAAGAAACCACGAACTTGTTTTTCTGTTCTTGGCTCAGGCATTTCCTGTATCGCTTTCACTTTGGCCGGATCCACCTCAATCCCTTTTTCACTAACAATAAAACCCAGTAGTTTTCCAGATCTCACCCCAAAAGTACACGTGTTCGGATTAAGCCTCAACTTGAATTTTCTCAAACGCTCAAACAATTTCTGCAAATTCACCAAATGTTCTTCTTCCGTCTGAGATTTGGCAATCATATTATCAACATAAACCTCGATTTCATGATGAATCATATCATGGAAAAGAGTCACCATCGCTCGTTGATATGTTGCTCCGGCATTTTTCAGACCAAACGGCATCACCTTGTAGCAGAAGGTGCCCCATGGGGTTATGAATGTTGTCTTCTCCATGTCTTCTGGTGCCATCTTAATTTGATTATAGCCAGAAAAGCCATCCATGAAGGAGAATACCGAGAACTGAGCTGTGTTATCCACCAAAACGTCGATGTGAGGTAATGAGAAATCATCTTTAGGACTAGCTCTGTTCAGATCCCGGTAGTCAACACACATCCGTACCTTTCCATCCTTCTTAGGTACTGGAACGATATTTGCAACCCATGGCGGATAATTTGTGACTGCTAGAAACCATGCATCCAACTGTTTTTGTACTTCTTCCTTTATCTTGACAGCCATCTCTGGTCTTGTTCTTCTGAGCTTCTGCTTGACCGGAGGACAATCCTCTTTGAGAGGCAAACGGTGTACCACGATATCTGTGTCAAGCCCGGGCATGTCCTGATAAGACCAGGCGAAGATGTCAACATACTCTTGCAGCAATTCAATCAACCCCTTCTTCACATTATCTTCCAAAGCAGCCCCTATCTTGATTTCTCTCTTGGCGTCCTCGGTGCCGAGATTAATCACTTCAACAGACTCTTGATGCGGTTGAATGACCCTTTCCTCCTGTTTTAATAACCTGGTAAGTTCTTCAGGGAGTTCACAGTCTTCTTCAGTTTGATAGATCGGATTTTCAAAGTCGAAGCGAGCCGTAGCAGAACTGTTATCGATAGGATCTAGTGACGTGCATCACATGAGTGAGGGTATGTGCTTATGAGTGTGAACAATGACTGAAAACTAAACAAAACATTGCCAAATACATTTTTTGATTTTGAAAACTATAAAAAATAGAAAGACAGTGAGCAAAACATTTGAATGCAAAAAGACGTCCTTTATTTATGATAAAAAATGCAGGTATCCACATAGATGAGCCCTACAATGAGTCATTACGCCCTGGGCGGAACGTAAGACTTGGACATGCATGAATAAACAAGAAAAATTACTCCTCCAGAAAAGTGGCTTGGACAATCTCTTCAGAAGACTAATTGTTGATGACTTCACCCGGGATCCTTGGACGTACCCAGTTATCGATGTCGTAATCACTATCCCCATCTTCATCGTTGACCGCAGAGACCTGGCCATACTGAATGATGCCAGCACTGGAGAAAGTAATCGGCCCCTGACGAGTCTGAGGCGCTGAAGTTGTAGAAGTTAGAGCTGGCTGATACCCAATCCCGAACTTGTCTTCTTTCATTTGTAACTCCAACAGACGTCCCCAACCAGGAGCAACACCTGAATCTACCAAGGCCTGTGCCTGCTTGAAGGATGAGATAGAGGCACCCGCTTTAACTTCTTCCACCGGAGCTGCGTCCTTGATCTGAACTGCCTCAAAGGCCTGACATAGGGTCTCATGAAATTCACCTTCTACCTCTACATACTTGAATGTAGACAGGTTACTGACCAAAATGTCCTCCTCACCATAGACAGTGATAATCCTTCCATTGACTGGGAATTTAATCTTCTGATGTAGAGTTGAAGAGACTGCCCCAACATTGTGGATCCAAGGACGACCCAGCAGGCAACTATAGGAAGGACTGATATCCATCACATAGAAGATAGTGTTGAAAGTTTATGATCCAATCAGAATTGGCAATTCTACCTCTCCGAACACCGACCTCTTAGAACCATCAAAGGCTCTCACAATAAGGTCTGAGGGCTTCAGGACCAAACCCTCCACTTCTAACCTTGACAGGGCTCTCTTGGGTAGCACATTGAGAGAGGAACCTGTATCCACCAGAACATGAGATAACACGGTGTCTCTGCATTCCATCGAGATGTGCAAAGCCTTGTTATGATTGCGTCCAGCTGGTGTTAAGTCAGAATCAGTAAAACCTAACCCGTTGCTTGCATGAACATTAGCAACGATCCCTTCTAGTTGGTTCATCGAGATCTCCTGAGGCACATATGCAGCATTTAGGACTTTCAGCAGTGCCTCCCTGTGCGCCTCCGAACACAATAGGAGTGAGGGAATGGATATCTTGGACGGAGTCTGAATCAACTGATCGACTACCTTGTAGTCACTTCTCTTTATAATTCTCAAAAGCTCGTCCACATCCTTCGCAAAAGTAGGCTCAGAACCAGCCTGTGGTGCAAAGGCACCCTCGCTCATGACCTGCTTGCCTTTGGCTTTTGCCGCAGCATCAGCACTATCAGTTTGGGTAACGGGTGGTGAGAACAGTCTACCACTCCTGGTGAATCGACCGATTCCACCAACATTGTCCACTGCGGGACCTTCAACTTCAAGCTCAGACTTCTGACCCTCTTCTACCTTCAGTGGCTGTTCTACCCCATGATCGTGCGCGTACACACTCCCCCCATAATGCCAAGGAATGGCCCTTTCGCTGGTGAAAGGTAAAGGACCAGGGGTTGTGATAGTCATAGTGGACGGTCGCGCTGGTGGCACCGGCTGCGCTTCTGGTACATTGATCTGATTAGTTGGGTAGAAAATGGTGATAGTAGCAACATCATAGTCATACTCTGAAATCTCATTCATTGAAGCATAAACATCCGAAACATCGGAATCAAGTTCAATTACATCAGAATCAACCACATTGGAAAAATTAAATACATCGTCATGGATTACAGAATCAGTAGGAACAACATCTACGAATTCATCAGTAGCATCTTTAAACACTTCTTCCTCAACCTCTTCCACAGACTCTTGGACAGACAAATCTTCAACCTGGAGGATACCTTTGTCAAGTAAGGCCTGGATACCTTGCTGTAGCTTCAAACAAACTCCACTTTGAGTAGCACAATCCAAACAACCCTTCCCACAACCGGGGAAAACATCGGCCTTCAACAAGTATCCCTTGATATCCAACAACGGAGTCTTCAGCTTCAACACATCTTTGACGGGTCTGGCTTCCCCTTCCATCATATTAACATTCGCACCACCATGCTAGGGCATGGGATTGTTGACGACATTCGGAGCCGGTGCAAGGTCGATGGCCTTTGAATCTATGAGGTCCTGAACTACGTGCTTAAAAGCTTTGCAGTTCTCAATATTATGGCCAGGTGCCCCAGAGTGGAAGCTACACCTAGCGTTGGCGTCGTAACCCATCGTAAGTCTACCAACGGGAGGAGCCAGAGTGCGTAACTGCACAAGTTGTAGTTGTTGAAGACTAGAAAGTAACTGAGCGTACGACATTGTTAGAATGTCGAAACGCCGGTCCATCATCCTTGGCCTCTGTTGATAAGCGGGTCTGTTACCCGGTTGTTGTGGTTGTAGTGGTGCTGCAGCTGGAATGGTCACGGCCGCAACGTACGGTTGTTGATGATAGTTCTGAAAGTTATTCCTCCGGTTACCCCTGTTCTGATAAGAAGATATGGCACTTGCATCCCCTTCTCTCCTCTTCTGTCCCTGAATGAACGGCTTCTTCACCCCTGATGAAGATCCATCTCCGCTCTGGGTCTTGTATGTCTTCAGGTAATTCTCCACCCTCTCTCCGGTAGAGACTACATCAGCAAAGTTGGAGGCATTGCAACCCACCAGGCACTCCAAGTAAGGTCCTGGCAGAGTGTTCATGAACATGTTAGCCATTTCCTTCTCCAACATAGGAGGTTGAACACGGGAAGCTGTCTCCCTCCAGCGTTGAGCGTATTCCCTGAAGCACTCATTGCCTTTAAGAGACAGATTCTGAAGTTGAGTTCTGTCCGGAGCCATGTTTGCATTATACTGATACTACTTCACGAAAGCCTCAGCCAAATCCCTCCAGCAGCGGATGTGGGCTATGTCCAGCCTCATATACCATTCCAGGGATGCCCCAGCTAGGCTATCCTGGAAAAAGTACATAAGCAACTTTATATCGTCGGAGTATGCAACCATCTTTCGAAAGTAGGCTTGCACATGGGTCTTCGGGCAAGAGTTGCCACTGTATTTGTCAAATATCGGGACCTTGAATTTTGGTGGCACCCTCACGCCTGGGACCAATCCCAAGTCAGCAACGTCTACTCCCAGAGGATTATGTCCTTCCACTGCCTTCAACCTCTCTTCCAGTCTCCGAAACATAGGGTCCATACCATGACCCATACCAAAGTCTTCCTGAAGCAAGAAGAACTGATCCTCCTGGTCATCATGGATGGGTTGTTGACCGGAGCTGACATGTAGGATCGGGGTAGGCCCCGGTCCATTGGGTCCGTTAGCCTCTCCAGCTGAAGGATCAGTCAACGTCTCTGGTTGAGTAGTGGCGGGATTCCTCTGCATCATCTGCCTGAGCTCTTGCTGTCCCTGAGCCACCCCTTGAACCACATCCATGAATTGATTCATGCGGATCTTCATCTCGGCGAACTCTGCCTGTAGGCTTTCCATTACTCTCTGGTGGTTTCTGCGGGTACCGTACCGGTGAATGCCTGAGTCAGCTATCCTGCTAGTGGAACACCAAATAATTGAGAACACTGCGGCAGTACCTGTTATGCAAGACATGCTAATGAATATGCAAATGCAATGACATGTTTATCAATTCCAAAGGTATTCTACCCCCTTGATTCCAGTCTCTCATCAAATAAAATATCCCTTTTAAAAAGTACCAGAAAAACCCCGACTAGAATCAAGAAGAAGATATAAACCCCACAGAAATGGATAAACATGTGTTAAATGATATGAATGCAAATGATGTGATGCAATGCAGTGACATGCAAATCAAGGTTGCTGTATCTGCTTGAATATTTGTTGGGTTGCACTGTCTGAAGAGAAACCCACTGAAGAATGTACTACGAGATCAAAACTTTGCTCTAGAAAACCGAGTTGGTTGTATATCACGAGGCACAGGATCAGAACTTTAGCATGAATTCGGAACCGGGAACCATAGAACACAATCATCAATTTAGAACCCATACTTCAGAACCAACGGTCACCAACAAGGACCAAACAAAAGTCACTATCAGGACACGGTCACCAACAGAACAAGTCACCATCAGTACCTGTAAATGATTCATTCCCGCCCCACTCATGGGTGTAATCTAGGCCAGGGTAAGGTCAAGAGAAACGCAGGATAAACAATCCTTTCAAGAATATCATCATATGCATACCAGGTGTATGCAACGATAATACCCCATCAGAATCTGAACTGCTCGCGATACCATGTTCCGCTAAGTGGCGCCATACCACCCGCTTCCCATGAATCACTCTATTCCTAGGTGTCCTAAAGTTCACTCATAGCCTGTGTATTGGGCCTTTTACCTCTTGTGATTCTCACCCAACAGCGAAACAGACACAACCAACATAGTATGCATGAAACAGTAAAGCGCACATAGGATGCAATGCAAGCAGATAAGTATGCAAAGCAATAAATAAATAACACACAATAGACAATAAACAAACAAAAGCTAGGAAAGGCCCACTAGGGAAAATATATTATCCCCAGCAGAGTCGCCAGCTGTCGCAGCCTAAAAAAGAATGCGAAAAAAAACAACCGGCAAAAAAAAGAAATGACAGAAGAGTCGCCACCGTGCGTTAGTTATCCCAAAGGAGGGAAAGGAAACGCTCGAAGTAAACCTGAAAAGAGGAAAGGAAAAGACAAGGTCTCGCAACCAAATCTTGGGTTCGGGAGCCGATTATGCGAAGGGAAGGTATTAGCACCCCTACGCATCCGTAGTACTCTACGGGATCCACTTTTGTTGTTCTTGTCTAAAGGGTGTAGGTTTATCTAATGTACTATTTACTAAAAGGGGGGTCAAAAGAAAATGACTCACACGGATGTCGCATCCACTGCATACGTATCTCATCTGAACATGAGAATCAGAGTCTTTGTAGCTCGGCTACCTAGGGGTTAAAGAGGAGTGTGCTCGCTAAGACATCGCGTCTTATGCCTACGTATCTCATCTGGAATGAGAATCAGAGAAAGCCATAGTTCGGCTAACTACGGGTTAAGGGTTATGTTTTTGGGTGAACGACGTTACTACGCAATCTACCAGATGCTCGACCTTTGGAGACATACTCGCCTGTAGTAGAAGGAGTAAACGTGTTCTTAGGAGAAGAAAAATCAATGAGTTGGTTTGTGTTTTAGGAATGCTCATGCAAAAAAGGAAGTCCTAGACGAAGGAACAGTGCTACCTTAATTGGCATGCAAACGAGAGACTATACGAAGCCTAGCAATCCTATAGGGAGACGATCACACCATACAAAACAAACATGCATAAAGTAAAATGCCAACAAGGGGGCTTAAACATACATGGGTAGGGCTTTAGTCAAGAGGGGTCATATCAACCTCGACAAACAAGCCATGGAATAGGTAATCAAATGGGCTCTTAACCACTGACATTGAACGTCAGGGTGAGCAGATCAAAAGGGTAATGAGGATAAGACCTCATAGCTCTTAACCTTGGCCAGGGTGAGCTTATGACAAAAAGTGGGGATTTAGAAAGGTGGAACCCTCTCCACTGACTGACCGGACAAAAGATCTTGGGCTTTTGTTCTGAAGCATCGACACGTAGTGCGAGCATAAAGAACGACACACTGAATAACGGGGGATTGATTACTAATCCCTTTCATCCGTCAATTGCCTCTTCAGGGAGGTCTTTAGTACTGATGCCTCTTCTTGGAGGTCTTTGGGCACAAAATTAAACAAACAAAAGAAAACATTGCCTCCTATTGAGGTCTTCCAGCTAAGAAAGCGGTAAAATGCGGGAAAGATGTAAAAGTACCACACGGATAAAGATCCGAAGTAATAGCAACTAATGACACAAGAAACCCCGAGATCTCTCAAGCTGGCACCACCAAAGAAAGCAAGTCAGCATAGGTAATCGGAATAAACCTCCAGGTGGTATCCCACAAATAAAGTGGAATGCCAAGCAAGCTATCCTTTCAGGAGTCATGTGAGCCCTCACAAAAAACTCAACAAACAGGTTAGAGTGACAAGATGGGGTGCAATCAAGAGTTTCCCCAAATAAAAATGTAACCACATGAATCATGCCATTAAAATTCACAAAAAGAGCTCACCAAAAGCAACCAAGTGTAGGAGGCCTAAACCTCTTGTTAAACACATGCATCAAAAGGGTATCAAAATTCAAAGTCAGGGGCAAGGATCCACACATCAAGACATGACATACATACTAAAACATGTGCCTACATGTAAAACCTAACGATAATACCTCATACATTCAGAGCATTTAAATTGAAAGCATAGAGTAATGGAAATAGGGCAAACCTGATTGGAGAGATCGAATGAAATTGAATTGCCCAGTTGGGTTTGCAAAGTAATCTGAGGGTTTATATGAGATGGAATTGGCTCTTTGCAGATGAGTTCCTTTCAGTCTCTGGAGGTTGCTCTGAACTTTGTTAGCTCTTCTCTCACTATCTTTTTCCCTGGGTTTTTTGGGAGATGGAAGTCTAGAATTTATAACCTGATTTTTGTGACTTTGTGGGTTCAAAAGAGAGAGGTCCAAGTCCAATATTTTTCTGTTATATTTTATTTATTTATTTATTTATTTCGTTTTTTTTTTCTTTTCCGAAACGCGTGGGCTTCGCCTAGCGAGCATGACAGTTCATGAACAAACTTTTGCTCCTTCAAGATTAACGTTTTGACTGATGAGTAGACCCCATTTGAACATGTTGGAAGTATCTCAAGCCATTCCCTTGTGTTGATTGATCACCCAGATAGGACCCACAAAGTGTCTTGGATGATATTCAAGTTTCTTGGATCTAATTCCGATTGACATGATGAAATGCAATATGAAATGTTAAATGACCTAAAAATGAATGCATGCATGAGGGGGCAAATTTTGGGGTATTACACTTCTCTTTCTTCATCTTGACGAGTGCGTATTCCAACTCCTCTACATCTTGGTTAGGGAGAGTAAATGGCTCAACCACAACCATAGATATAGGTATTTCACAAGGATAAGGAATCTTCAACTGCATAGCTCTCTTCTTCACCCAAAGAGTGTAAGCTTTCAAAGCTACACAATTGCGCAGACCAAACTCAGATCTTCCTTTCTGTAAGACCCTAATTTTGACCCTAAGATCCCTCATGGCATCATATCATTGCTCATTTGCATTTGCCTCAAGGATCATAGCATCTTGGCTCCTTACCCTAGGGTTGGGACTTGTGTGAGTTTGGTTTGAGACCACCAAGCATGCTTGAATTGTATATTATTGCTTCCCTTATTTTGTTTACTAACCAAAAGCATAAAAATATGTCACTAACTTGTTTTGTTTTGAAGCTTGAGCAATCATGATTCAAGGATCCTAGGAGGCCCCTGTACTCATTGATTTGGCCAGATGAAGTTGAAAGCAAGCATGACAATGGTTACCAAAGCTCTCAATCATCCTATATGCCTCCCTAGTATCTCAATTTGCCAATTTGATCAAGATAAACCAAAGGGCTTGAGGATTGTTTCCCAAGGAAACCCTAATATAGCTATGCATTGACTGTGCCTTGCTCATGAAGCAACCTCAACCCATGATCAAATACAACCAAGGGAAGTTCTTTCATTCATCATTTCATGCACATATGTGCCTATGTGAGTGTCCTCAATCATCAATTCATTAAGATTTGAAGTTTGGACTTGAGAAGTTGATCAATCAATTCATCTGACTATTTTGAAATCCACTGAGACCTAACTTTTGATGTGTTTATCAAATGAAGATGACCCCAAGAGCCAAAATGTTCTTAAGAATCATATTAACAACGTTCATGTTCATTAAAAATTTATTTGAAGCTTGGAAGGTCATCATTAATCTCAAAACATTATAGGTCATTTTGACTGAAACCCTAATTTTAGGTCAACTTCCTAAGGGCTTAACTCTCTCATTTTTCATGATTCTGAGGTGGTATCAAATGCATTGGAAATTTTAAGATGTCTACTTCATTTGTTATGTTGGACAAAATATCATAATCCTAAAAGAAACACATGTGATAATATAAAATATTATAGGTCACTTTGGACCAACGTCATTGAAATGTGAAAAAGTCCAACGTCAAGTGCCCATAACTTTCTCCTCAAAAATCCAAATGATGCAACATTTAAGTCCAAAATGATTATCTTGAAAATATATACAACTTTTATGTTTAAGTTTGTATCATTTGAGGCTTGCATCATTGAAACAGAAGGGATTAAAGTTAGTCCAATTTGGCAAAATTTCCATATACATGTTTTGCACCTTGAACTTCATGGCCTGTTTTCAATAATTTCCCAAATCCAAATGGATTTTTGTTCAACATAACATTTGTTCCTCATGTCAAGACCTTTCTAACCATTACCCACATGGATATGTTTCAATTTTGCAAGAGACATTTTCGAAGAGGTGAAAGTTTGTGTTCATTTATGCATAACATGTTAAAACTCCATGCACAAGCCAATTCATTCCAATCTGCACGTCCAAAACACTTCAATTACACTTCAACTTGCATTTTTAATCAATTTTGGGCCTCCCATGCGCCTGTACAGGCCCATGCATGGAGGACCCAAGCTCATGCACACATGAGTTTTTCATTGCTTGCATCATCTCTTGCTATAAATACACATGCCTGGCTTCATTCAAGACCGACCTCATTGCGCCTGAGTTGCTGTAGAACTGAATCCCTAACCTTCACTCAAAGGAATTTTTATTTTCTCTTTCAATTTTCAAGTTCAATTTTCAACTACACTGGTTGATCATTGAGCTTCAATTCCTTAGCCTAGCCTCTTTTCCATCTCAAGAACACACTGCATCAAAGAATTGAAAGAGATCTTGCCATTGAAAGTTGCACTTCAAAGGTTGTTGTTCAAACTTTTTTGATTCGAAACTGCTTGGATACTGATCATTTCTTGTGTTTGTTGGTACCTCTGAAGTCCTCATGTGAGAGGCAATTGATCTGTGAATTTAATTTCATGAATTGAGAAAACTCAGATTGAACTCCATAAATTTCTATCTCAGATTTCTCCTTCTATGAGAGTCTAGAGTAGAAACCAATGGCACAGGGGTGATGTACATCACCCCAGCTTTCCAATGATATAAGGATCGTGCATTTTAATGAGCTTTTGAAAACCTGCAAATCTTGGCCAGAGCGATGAGTCTCGCCAGAGAAGACGGTGGTTTCCACCACCGTCCCCACGTGGATGAGCTCTGGACCATTGGATCTCATTTCCAGATTTAATCCCAGCCTTTGGATGTTATGACTTTATTAAATGCTTTATGTTTCACTTTGACTGGATCCACACCATGAGCGCACTCCTGAGAACCTTAGGATTGGCCACGTCATCTAATGAATGTGATCCAACGCCTCCTAATTTTTCTTAATTTCTGATTTTCCATTATATTTTCTTTAATTCCATTTTATTTTAAAAATTCATATCTTCTTCATTTTTGATCCAAAAAATATGGGACCAATTGCATTATTTCCCTTTTTAATTCTAGTTTCTGAAAATGATTTCTAATATTTTTTATAAGTCCATTAAATATTTTTTGTGAATTTTCTCTTTTCTGGTTATTTTTAATTCATTTAAAATAGTTTCCAATATTCAAAATTGCCAAAAGTATTTTCTTAACATCTTTGAATGATGATGAATCTATGGAAAATATTCTCATCAATTTTTTAATTGATTTGAGATTTATTTGAGATTTTAGTTCAATTATGTTATATTTTCTTCATTTTTAATTGTCTTTAATTAGTTTCTGGTTTCTAAAAATGATGAAGAATTTTGTCAAACCTTGTTTGACCATGTTAGACTTATGATAATCCAATTGGACTTTTCCAAGTTGATTTGAATTGGATTTGAAGTTTGACCTTTATTTGTTTATTTTAATTCAAGTATTATTTTAATTCCAAAAAATACCAAAAATATTTTTATTGTTTCTTGACTTCTAAGCTTCATCTCACTTTTGTTTACCTTTGATTGATGTTGAGTCATTTCATATTTGGTAAATGTATTTTGCTTATGTTATTTGAATTCCATTTATGTACATTTCCATTTCTCCTTCTTCTTCTTTTTTTCTTTTTGATCAATGAGTTAAAGATTGGTGGTTAGCCTTGACATATGAGGGGGCTTAACCTTCTTTGATCCAAATCAAATTCATCTTGATCAAAGATCAAGTGAATTGCTTTGCATTAGAGATAGGTTGCTTCTTGGTCAAGCAAAAAACCTAAATCAATACAAGATCATTTCTTCTTTTCTTTTGGCATGGCAAGTTATAGGAGCTTGTGATCGGAAAAATAGCAAGTGTACTACTTTTACCGATATAGTAATAAGGAGTTTTATTCCCAAGTATCGATCTCAGGGATTGCGTAGGAAATACTTATTTTACTTCTGATTCTATTTGAACAAAAACATAATGGTTTGGTTGGTTTTGGGAATTTATAACAATAAACACAAAAAGATAGTAAAGAATAATTGATTAAGATGAAACATGCTAGGGTGAGTGGTTGATTTAACTAGTTATGAATTCAAGTCAAGATTTCCTCAATACACATGAAACATTCAATTATCTAACCTCATAATGTTCTTCCTTAAGTCCTTAATGAAGAAACTATTAAACTACCAATTCTTACTCAAATGTCCATTCAACTAATCATTGGTTTTAATCATAAATAATATCAAGGTTTATGGTGATTTACAAAAGTTCCTAGTCCTAGGTGATGCAACTATAAACCCAATTGTGTGAAAACCCTAACAATCACAATCATGTTATTGATAGTCATAGATCAAATTGTATTTGTCCGATACAAAAGCATAATAACATCACACAATTGAATTGAAATACGTAACATAGTAATAAGAAAATCCATGGTTAGAATTCATAACATCAGATCAAATCAGGACTACCCCCCTAGCATAGGGGGGTTTAGCCTCTCATAGTATTCAAAGAAATTATAGTGTGGAAATTAAACATTACAAAGAATTAGGAGATTTTGATCTTCTATGGTTGATGCCCTTGAATCTCGCCGTCTTCAAATCCTCCGTAGTAGCTATATTCTCCAGTGCAATGTTTTTTCTCGTACGTTAAAAAGTACCTTTTCCTTTCTCTCCAAAGTCTTCTAATAGCCTCAGATGGTTTTTTCTCCCAGCAAAAAGTCCAAAATACCCTTAATGAACAAGGCAGATCCACACAAAAAAAAGTAGAATTTCTCAGTCGCGCCCATCAACACGGGCCGTGTGGATTCACACGGGTGCCCGTGTTGCTCTTCAAAAGTTGTATTTTTAGAGCAAGCTACAGAGGCATCAACACGGGTTGTGTGGATTCACACGGGTGTCCGTGTTAACCCTCTGTTTTACCTCTTTGAATGCTCCTTCCTAGAAAACAACACGGGCCGTGTTAATGTACACGGGAGCCTGTGTTGACCTGCTGAATCTTCATATTTTGGCCTTCCGGAGCATCCAACACTCGGCTATTAGTCCTTTTGAACCCATGCACAACCTGCGACACTAACACTACCAAATCGAAGCATAAAATAGACTTTTTGACACAAACATGTAACAAAATGCAATGCAATAATAAACTTAACGAAACATGTTAAATGACTTTAAAACAACTAAAAACAATCACAAATCTTACCAGAGTGATGAAAATATGCCGGATAAAAGGTGGGAATTCAATGGAAGTGGTGACCGATCACAACCCCAAACTTGTCTAATTGCTTGTCCTCAAGTGATGTATTGAGTCCAAACAAAGGTCACTCACGAATTCATTTTCCACAATGAAACCTTTTACTTCACAACTTGTGTTCTTCCTTTCCAATCAAGTTTCTGGTTTTCCCGACTCAAACTGTTCACCACATTTCCACATCGGAAGCTCGTTACCTGCAAGCTTTTTCACATACTCACAACATCTCTCATGGTTAGGGTGTTTACACTCATAGCACATCATGCAATACCAAACTCTTAAATTTGAATACATTCTAATTTCACTACAACAACAGATTCCACACACTTTATGAGGTCTTTTCGGTTGTAACGGGGCTTGGGTACGGTAGGATAGACACAGAAATGGATAACAAATGGTTTTGAACACTAACTACTAATAACTAACTTTTAATTCAAGCATTTAATTCTTGTAATTTACTTTAATGCAATTTAATTTCTTGTTCATTATTTCATTTATCTTTTCCCTTTGCTCACTTGAGCTCATGTTTATGTTAATGCAATTTGCCTTTTGCTCACTTGAGCACATTATTGTGTATATACTATTGTGCTTGTTTTGTTTTGTTTGTGTGAACCATATGCAAATGGAAAAAGGACTTAGATTTTAGGACCTTAACTATGCTAATGGAGTTTGAAAAGCAACTAGGCCTCATGCCTTTAGAATGCTATAAATTTTCAAAGAGCAACTAGGCCTCATGCCTTTAGAATGCTATAAATTGTCATAGAGCAACTAGGCCCCATGCCTTTAGAATGCTTAATCTTGAAGAAGACATTGAAAGGACCTAATTCTAAACTCACTCTTGTCCATTCTTTCTATTGCATTGTGGAACTTTTTGATTTATGTGTTCTTGTGTGCTAGGGACCCTAAACTTGAGTCAAGTAGAAGAACCATTGTCATGAGCATCCAAAATGAGAGATACAAAAGCCAATTGGAAGATTCCTAGGAGCTTGATTGATATGTGCTTGATTGCTTGAGTTATTTGCTTATTGCTTGCTAATTCCAAAGGAAAGGGAGCAACTTGGATCATCTTTATGATCTCAAGAAGGGAACTCCATGTGGTTTTATTTCTCTTCCTTCACCTTTGCATGTTTAGGACCTAGCCCTTCTCTTCTTCTCTCCACTCTAACCCAAGCAAAACTTTTCGTGCAAACATTAACATTGTTTTCAAAATTAGAAACCTAAGCACCATGCTTTTGATTTTTCAAACTCTTTTCATAACACTTATTTTGAATTGAATCATAAGTCAACTTTGACTTTATTTTGTGAATACTTTTCATTTGTAAATATAACTCACTCAAGTGTTTTTGTGGTTCCAATGGCCACTTTTGCCAAAGCTTTTCATAAACATTAGTTATTAGGTTTGAGTTATCATAGTGGTTGATGTAAAATTGACCTTATCCTTAGTGATTGGACTATAAGTCTTCCATACTTATTATAGGGTGGATCCCTCACTAGTATGTTGAAGCTCTCCTCACATGGTGGATTGTGTTTTAGGTTGAGTTTTCTTCCTTTGATAACAAAAGACCTTAAGGCTTTTGTCAAATCAACTCACCAACTTTTTTTGAGATTTTTTACCCCGAACTACGAGGTTATGATCCTACCTTTCTAAGATAGTACATAGGCAATGGGTTTATCCATTCAAACACAAAATTGTAAATAACTTGTATATTCTTCTCTCATCTCCCCAATCACGGTTGCACAAATATTTTTTTTATAAATACCAACCTACCTTACAACATTTGTAAAAAGGGCTCCCTTAGAGTACTAAGGATGTTTTGGGTGCTTAAAACCTTCCCATTGCATAACCAACCCCCTTGCCCAGATCTCTGACATTTTTATTGTTTTTTATTTGATAAAACTTCTTGATTTTTGTTTGCTTTCTAACCTTTCCTTTGGATAAATAGAAGTGCGGTGGCGACTCGAATTGTATGATTTACTTTTGATTTAGTCAATAAATCTAAAGGTAACGAATACCCCGCTACACTTTCCTATGCACATTATGCCAAACATGCACAATCTTCTACTTCAAATGTTGGGAATCTTTACCCTCTTGATAGAAAAAACCTTCTAACAACATGTTATTAGGTTTGTCTCTCAAGGGGAACCCAAGTTGACGACGAGCCAAAGCAGGGTTGTAGTTAATTATTCCTTGTGTACCAATGAGAGGCACATTAGAGAATTCACCACAACTATCAATAATCTCCAAACTACTTAAGGATGGATCATACCAACAAAGTAGGCACTGGATTCCCAATCAAGAAAAGTCTAATGGCGTTAACATCAATAAAATCGTCAATGTTAGGGAACAAAGCTAATCGATAGATGAGCAACACAAAGATAGCTTCAAAAGCTTCCATACTACCAGCTTGAGCAAAAGTAGTAGCTTCCTTGATGAGGAAAACAAATGGCAACCCAAATAACCCTTCTTTCTTCATCCAATGAGCTTCTATCTTAGACTTCTTCAAGTGAAGAGCTTCAGCAATAATACTAGATCAGGGAATCTCCTCCAATCCACTAAAAGGCACTCTACTAGAAACAGGTATCCTCAAAAGATGAGAATAGTCCTCCAAGGTAGGCATAAGCTGAAAATTTGGGAAAGTGAAACAATGGTAGAGAGGATCATAGAACTGCACTAGCACACTCAAAAGTCCTTCAACCACATCAGCAGACAAGATAGACAGAAACTTCCCATGACGTTGTTTGAAGTCCAAGGGATCTAATACAAAAGATGCTAGCTTCCTTAACTCTTTCAAGTCGGGACATCTGAAACTGTACTTCTTAGTGTTCCTTCGTCCATAGTCCATGGTCTGAAAATATTTGCAAATGGTACCTTAGTTCCTTGAAATTTTTGTGTGATGAATGTTATGATGCGAATGAATGCATGAATGCAACAATCATAAATAAGGGATCACACACAAGGCATACAAAGGTCAAGGGATGAATCAAGTCATTCTCAAGATCAATCATCCATTTTGGTGGATTATGGTTTACACCTTATCAACACCCAAGTTCCATTGATATTGACAAGACTTGATTGGATCAACCAAGAATCAAGGGTGTGTTGTAAGTCACGAGCATGGAGTTTGGGTAAGAACCACTCCAAAGGAGTGAACAAAGGATAGAAACCTGTAGATCATGTTCTAAAAAGTTCCCAGAGTCTTAATTCCATCTATCGAATATTACAGGTTAAGATGACTGACTCATCGACCCATAATATTCTCAAGAGAAACTTGTCTGAGTGTAGTATCGCGTAACAACTGTTATCAAGTCTACACTTGAACAGTATCCACACTACGTCCTAAATAGGCCAAGATGGGTTAAATGTTCTACGGTACTCAGCTTCTCATACCCAATTAGAAATAGTAATGCTTAACCACAAATACTTGTGTGACATTTCCAGATACAAATAAGTCTCCACTGAACAGATGGATCTCAAGCCAACTTGTTAAGGACTACTCCACACAAGTCGAACATGACTATACCATCCTCCTATCTTAATTGCACTCAAGTTTGGGTTAAAACTTATCTCACCACTCAGAGATCACCAAGCACAACAAGCAGATTATATCACACATACATATATACAAACATCACATATATACAAATACATTCACACAAAAAGTAGGCTAAACCCACTAGAGACTGCACCTCCCCAGCAGAGTCGCCACTTAATTTCTGTAGCGGGAAATTCATGATCATCAAGTTATTGACAAGCTAGAGATAAAATAACAAGAGTCGCCACCATGCTTTTATTCTTTCCAAGGGAAAAAGGGAAAAGGTACGAACAAAACCCAAAAAGTAAGAAGTTTTCAAATCAAAAGTAATAAAAAAAGTTAGAGATCACAGGTAAGGGGTTTGGTTACACAGAGGGAAGGTGTTAGCACCCAAAGTGTCCTAGGTACTCCTAGGGAACCCTTTTTGTGTGCATATGTATTTTGTACAAAGTGATGTTTTCAAACAAATAGAATGGGGGATGAGAAAAGAATTCATTAATTATATTTTTGTGTTTGACAAGACCTTCGGTCTTGTGCCTACGTACCAACATAAAAATGAGGGATCAAAACCTCGTAGTTCGTGATACAAATTTCAAAGTGGGTGCATTACTTTTAACAAAAATTAAGTTTGAAAGGAACAAAGGCCTAAAAATAATTTGAATGAGTTAGTTCTTTTTGGATTTTTGAAAGTTTAAGTCAAGTATAGTTAAGTTTATTTACCAATTTGATTTAAGAAAAAAAGTTTGAAAATGCAATGGCATAAGGTCAAAGTTTCTATCTTTTTGCAAAAGTGGTCAAAGTTTAGAACAAAAGTAGTTCACACAAAGAAGATTTTGAAAAATGGAGGGAGAGATTTTGAAATTAAATAAATAGGGAGAAGATGAAGAGACTATCCTATGTACAAAAGTTAAAAGTTTAGAGTTCAAAAGATCTGACCAAATGGGTAGCAATCCAATAGACAAGAATGTCAATAGAAACCCAGAATTCCCTTGGACTTTTTAGAATCAAGCAACACACAAATGCATAATTATATGATCTTGAAGAGAAAGGCATCAAATAAAGATGGCCACATCCAAGTTTATCCATTCCATGATCTTCTTCAAGGTAGCCCATGTAACAGATGAATTCCACAAGTCACAGGTTCAAAATAACAACTTCACAATGATCATGTTGCAGATGAACTTAGAGAGATCTTGAATGATGTATTAGATGAAGTTCAAATTGCAAGCACTTGGTTCTTCAACAAGTTGGCATTGGCCAATTCCTTTAGCATAGGAAGGTTGCCTAGATTCTAAGTCCATTTATCCAAGATCAAGCCAACGGTCCACTCAAAAGTTTTTTAGGGTTTTTGTTTTTTATTATGTACATTGATGGTCAAAGACCACACAAATAAGGAAAGTATACACAAGCAAAATATATCACACAATATGGTCCAAATGGACAAAGTGAAAATTGCATTAACAGAAACAATTAGAATAATATGAACAATGACAAATGAAATAGAGTGCTAAAAGTAAATTGCATTAAAGTAAAAGCTTGAAATTAAAAGTTAGTAGTTAATTGGTTAGAAGTTAGTGTTGTTTTGCTTTTGCTTTTTATTTCAAGATATTCTTTGGAGAACACTCAACCCACTTATCACAAGCATGAATCCTTGAGCCAAAACATCTTCCAAAGGAAGGAAAGAAGGCCAAGTTTCCACACAATACCATGAAAGAGGGGAGACTTACAATCTCACTAACGAGAATGCTTATGCCTTTTATGTCACAAATTTAGCACTATGTTAAGCAATCGTAATTGGACTTATGTAGAGGTCACAACTATTTGAGGTCAGGCAATAGAATTTTGGTGTTAATGCATGTTAGAGACATAGTATAATGGACTATGCTCATGAAACATACCACACACAAAAAGAATATGCAAAAGGTGTGGCCTAATCTCATCCATACTCATGTCAATTTTTCAATCAACTATCATTAGGACTTTGAGATGTCATAGGCCACATGGAATGAATGAATGGAGAAAAGGAATAATATGAAGTGGGAGGGGAATGGATCAAATCACAAATTGGTCAAAGGAGGACTTTTACCAAATTAATATCATCCATTCATTTCGGGAGATGGAATGTACATTCCATCAATCCCCGAAATCCAATGATATTAATTTGACAAAGTCAAATCAACCTTGACCAATGCCCAACAACAAGAGTTAAACATAAACAAGTCAATCACAATTGGTCAACAAATTTATTTGGCATTTATTCAATTTAAAAATACTAAAATAGTGCATTTAAATTAAATATGGTTTGTCCAATTCCTAAAATCTCATCAAAACACCAAAGAAATAGCCATGAGATTTATCATAGGTCAAACAAGGCCAAAGGACCTTGGAGAAAAAATTTCATAATTTTTGGACATTTAAAAATATTTTTAAACAATTAAAAACAAATGCAAAATCAATTAATTCATGAAAAATATTAATAATGATCCAAAAAATAATTTTAATTCAGAATATGAAAGAGAAAAATATTTGAAAATTTTGGTGAAAGTCCCATCTTTTTTGGATCAATATTGAATTTAATATGAATTCTTGAAAATAATGCAATTAAAATGAAAATTAAAATATCAGAAAAAACGTGAACCACTTGATCTCCCTCATTAATTGAGGTGGCAGATCAAGTGGCCACCAGCGCACGTTCCATGTGGTCACTAGTCAACTGCATATCAGGCATGGTAATTAGAAACAACGCTCAGGTATAAACATATTAGATGGATCCTATGGTTGGAGATGTGCCAACACACGGCCGGAGCTGTAGCTCCGGTCTTCTTCTCCAGTGGACCTCACCGGATTGGTCCACCATCAACCATCACCAAAATTAAAAACAGGGACATGATTTTAAAGTAAAAATGGCCCTGAACTCGAATCTGGCCTCAATTCACTCTAACTCCAAGTATATTGAGAGATACATGGAGTTGAAATTTGAGGTACATGAACTGAGTTACTTCGATTTGGCCTCAAGGCAACTCAATCTTCTTGCCTACATTGGTAGGACTTCAGACAACCAAAGAATCAATAGAATTAAGAAAGAATTTGAGAGAATCGAAGAGTTCAAAATTTCTAGAAAATACCTTCAATGGAGGTCTGGATTCAAGTGATCTTGATCTTGCTTGTGCTTGATCTCACTCCACTTGCTTGCAGAAGAAGAATTGGATGCTTACAAGGCTGTGGATTCCTGGAGATTTGAATTTCAAAACACTAGAAATTCAACCTCAAATTCAAATGAATTTCTCAGGTTTATCCTTTGCAAAGTGAGGGTTTGAGATGGGGGATCAAAGCTGGTGCTAATGTGTGTGAAATTATGAGCAATTGGAGCTCTATTTATAGCTGAAATCATTGATATTTGCACACTTGAAATCACTTTCCAAATTTTGCAAAATGGTGATATATGGGTGCATGGGCGTGTACAGGCCCATGAGATCATTGCAATATGTCCATAAATGAAGGTTGGATAGTCTGAATTGAGCTTGGATTGCAAGGTAAGTGTGCATTTGAATTTGAAGTTTGATCCTTGCCAAGTGATGTCATCATGTTCATGCCATGCGCAGCCTATGCATTCCTTGTCCAAAATGAATGAATTTGAGCTCTTTGGAAAGGTGAGATCAAGAGAAACAACATTCATGTTCAACACTTTTTCATTTGGAGCTTGGAACTTGAAGAAATTTGAGGTGGAAGTTTGGAAATTTTTGTCATATCAAAATTCTTCTAAGTGTCAAGCCATATGTCTCAATATTCCACCTTGCTTAACTTTTTATATGAGCTTCAAATGAGAAAAATGTATTCATCAAAGTTTTAGCTCTCTAAAAGACCTTCAAAATTGTAACCAATTTCATGTCATTTGGATTAGAAATGATAGAGTTATGCATCTTTAAAGTTTTGAAAAATCACTTGATCAATGGTATAGGTCAAAAGTGACTTATAATGTAACTTCATATCACATGCTCAAAAAAGTTGAATTAGCTCCCACTCCAAACATAAAAGTTGAAGCAGACACATTGAATTTGATTATACAACTTGGAAATATTTCATATCATAAAAATTGAGCAAGTTATGGCCTTGGGAAGTTGACTTTCAAATTAGGGTTTAAACAAAATGACCTATAATGTTTCAACATAGAAAATGATTTTTCAAGCAAAACTAGCTATAGGTCTCAACATGAAAGTTGTTTGGAATGTTATTTAGAGTAAGTTTTCTCTTGGAATCATTTTCATATGGTGAAAATTGTAGGAGATAGGGTCTAGGGAGACCCAATTTTGATTAGATGAATCCATTTGGTCAACCACCATCAACCAACTTGCTAACTTCCAATTCTCTTGACTTTCTTGGCTCATGGTAGATCATATATGCATAATATGATTAATTTTGAAGCGTCCCTTGAGAAATTTGATCAATTGGTGAGATAGCTTGTTGGATAAGTTACTCAAGATACCCAGTTAAACTAGGGTTTCCAAGGCAAATCACCCTCAAACTCTTGAAGAAAACTTGATCAATATAACATTTAGAGAACATTGGGACTCATATATGATGCTTATAACCATTCTTGGATCAACCCATGGTTGTGCTCTTTGTTCATGAGGGTCTCAAACCCTAGATGTGAACTTGATGAATCAACGGAATCATGCCCTTCCTACAAAAGAGTTAGACAAATGCAAAGATATATTTTTGGTATTTTGGTTAGTGAAATGATAAAATACAAGTATGATATAATCACAAAATGCTTGGTGATCTCTTCCAAAACAAACCTAATGAAAAGGGGTAAGGAGGATGCCAGGGTATGATCCTAATGCTAATGCTTATGATGGAATTGCATGAGGGATCTTAGGGTCAAAATTAGGGTCTTACACCTTGGACCAAGATCAGATGGATGAGATGAAGCCAACTCACCACTGGAGCCCTAGCTCCGATCATCTTCTTTAGTGATGACCACTGGACTGGTCCAACCTCAACTCCATGAAAACTAAAAATCAAGGACACTATTTTGAAGAGAAAATGCTTAGGAGCTCGAATCTGACCTCAGTTTTCTCCAATTCCAAGTATATAAAAAGATACAGGGATTTGAATTTTCAGGATCATGAACTGAGTTGCTTTGATTTGACCTCAAAAGCAACTCAATCTTCTTGTCTACATTGGTAGGACTTCAGCAACCAAAAATCACAAAGAATAATGGAGAATTGAGGGAGAATCGAATAGATAAAAATCATGAAAAATTACCTTCGAAGGAGCTTAAACCTTGATTGATCTTGATCCCAATTGTGCTTGATCTTGATCCCAATTGTGCTTGGCTTGGTTTCAGAAGCTTGTAGCAAGTGATTAAGATCAAAAAATAGCTTGGACTCTTGGAGTTTCAATCTCAAAACAGAATTGGATTTGAAGCTCAATTTTCAAATGAAAACCTTCAAGATTATCCTTTAATGGTGAGGGTTTGGATTGCAAGTTCATAGCTTGGGCATGAGGCCTTTAATTCTGAGCATGAAGGGTTGTATTTATAGCCAATGTGATTCATTTCCACGCACTTCCAAATTTTGCCAAATTTAGCAATCTTTATTGCATGCTTGTATGGGCGTGTGATAATCCCATCAAGCGATGTATTCAAGTCCAAAATTTCTTGTGAATCATGCTGAAATCATGTCATGTGGCCATGCATTTGAGTTTGAAATATGAAGTTGAAAATCATCCAATTGGTCCCTTGAAAAGAACCCATGCGCAAGTCCTTCATTCTTTGCCAAATGAGGTGATCTTGGACTTTTTGGAAAGGTGAGATCAAGGGGAACAACTTTCATGTTGAACATGTTTACATTTGAAGCTTGGATCATGATGAAATTTGAGGTGGAAGTTTGGAAAATCAAACATATTTGAAAATTTTCGAAGTACCAAGCCAAATGTTCACTTCTTCCACCTTGAATAACTTTTGCTATGAACTTAAAATGGAAAGAGTTCCTTGATCAAAGTCGTAGATATTTCAAACCTATTCAATTTGGTAACAAATTTGATCTCATTTGGATTTGGCATGAAGGAGTTATGCATTTTATAAGTTGAGGAAATACACTTGTTCAATGGTAATGGCCCAAAATGACCTATAATGTTTCCCCTTGGCACATGTATTTGCAAGTTGAATTTGAACTTATTATAAACATAAAAGGTGAAAAGGGAATCTTGAATTTGATCATGGAACTTGCATGGATTTCATATCATAAAAAATGAGCAAGTTATGATCCTTGGAAGTTAACCTTCTAACTAGGGTTCAGACAAAATGACCTATAATCTTTCATCATAAAAAATGACTTTCCAAGCAAAACTAGATCTTGACATCAACATGAAATTTGTTTGGAATGTCACAAGGAGTAACTTTGATCTTGGAATAATTTTCGTATGATAACAATTGTAGGAGATAGGGTCCAGGGAACCCCAGTTTTGACCAGTTGACTTTCTCTGGTCAACCACCATGAACCATCTTGCAAAATTGACATTCTCTTAGTATTTGGGACTCGTGGAGGATCATATATGCTTAAGATGATGTATAATGAAGTATACCTTGAAATATTTGATCAAATGATGAAGAAACTTGATGAGGAAGTCGCATAAGATACCTAGATGAATTAGGGCTTCCAAGGCAAACAAGCTTCAAAATCTTGATGATTTCTTGATCAAAACGATATGTGAAGACCATGGGGATCCATATATGACGTCTAGAATTAATGTAAACCATATCTTGATTAGTATCCTAGCATTGCATGTCTCAAACCCTAGGTATGAGCTTGATGAGGCATTGGTGGAAGCACCCACTACCTACAAAAGCAACAAACTATACATTGACATATTTTTGGTATTTTGGTTAGTGAATAATTAAAAACAAATTATGATACAATCAAATGTGCTTGGTGACCTTTCTTAATGCAAACCCAATGAATGAGGGGTAATGAGGATGTCAAGGTGTGATCCCAAAGCCAATGCAAATGATGAGATAGCATGAGGGATCTTACGGTCAAAATTGGGGTCTTACAATAGTCAAGTTTTCTCTATCCTTAAATAGATCCACAAAAGTCCATCACATCCACCTCATAAGTTACCAAAATTCCCCTCACTTAGGAATAACAACAGAAAAGTCAAAATTGGACTTTTTTCACGTATGTCTGCTACAGCCCATAGCCAGTGCTACTGGTGACCTTAGCAGGCCACTGTTTTAATGTCATGTCTCAGGTTCCCTGCTATGGCCCGTAGCAGGTGCTACGGATAGGCGTAGCAGGACACTATTTTGGTGAATGTTTTCTTTTGTGCTAGACCCCCTACTATGTCCCGTAGCCGGTGCTACAGGTGGCCGTAGTAGGTCTTTGTTTGAATTGTTTTCTTCTATGCATTCAGGGCCTCCTACTATGGCCTGTAGCAAGTGCTACGGAAGGCCGTAATAGGCCTACTAGATCATGAAAACCTCTTTCCGATTAAGTTCGCTTCTCCTTGGTTTCTACATTCGATCGTGCTTGAGTACCTGCTTGAATCTGAAATGCCGAAAAGATACATACCCAAAGCGTAAAATGCAACAAAAAATAGAAATGACACTAGAAATGATGAAACAATAAAATTAATTATTGGTGAAAGAAATAGGCTCAACATAACATTAATTAAGACAAAGTAATACAAGTTACCTGGATTTTCACCGAATAAGTGACAAAATACATAGCATAAATGGTGACTGATCACAACCCCAAACTTATCTCATTGCTTGTCCTCAAGCAATTTTCAAGACCAAATTTTTACCTCATGTCACCCCGAAAAATAGTTGAAGATTCAACTTTTACCACAATACTATTGAGATCTTTCACAACTTGCTCATTCTTCTTCTTTCAGGGTCTCATGCTTTCCGTAATTATTTGTTCCGTCACACTTCCACATAGGAGTACTACTGCACTTGTCAGCTTGTTTCACACACTCGCCTATACTCTCGAGGATATAGTGTTTGCACTCGTGATTTCATAGTATGCAATACCAACTCGTAAGCTTGAATGAATTCTCCTTTTATCTCACCTGTACAATACACACACTTTCAAGGTCTTTCAGGTAATAACGAGACTTGGGTTAAGGTGGGATATGAAAGGGATATAAATGGTGTTTGGATTCAGAGTCAATGTCATTATTCTTTTCACTATGTTTTTTCTAACATACCATGACATTTCTTTTCTTTTCAGCTCAGTTAGTCAGTTCTTTTCCTTTTTGGTTTTGTACCCAACTGAGTGTTTTTCATTTGGTGAGTACTTTTCTTTGTTCCATCAGATCTTATCTTTTCTTTTTTATTTATTTGGTTTTTTTTTTCGATGTTCATTTTTCTTATTTTCTTTGCACTCACCTTACTTTAAGTTTCTTATGGAGCTACCCCAAACTTAGAATTAAACACAACTTAAAGAACATAACACTTTCTCTGAACAGGGTAAGGAAGTGTTTGGGCCACAGGTTACATTAATGTGGTGATATATACAAACAAAGGGATGCAGGCTCAAATTGGGTGAACAAAGGGTAATAATTAATAAGGTTGGCTTGAAAGGCTCAGGGTTAAAAGAAAAAACTTGCCTCAATTTTTATACAAATGCAATGAAATTCAAAGAGAACTTACGCAAACTATGAGGGATAGAGACATACCTGAATTATCTCTCATGATGAAATTTGTGTTTGGATTTTAATTCTCACCGTGTTTGGTAAAGATAACAAATTTCGTAATACCTCTAGTGTGATACAGCTTCCCTCTTAAGTTGAGATGTATAGGGTTCCTCTATTGGTCGAGCTCAAAAAAGTTGTGTCTGATCATCTTCAATAGTATCAACATTTTCAGGGGTAATTTCTCGGTAGTAACTAATCATCTATTATTACTAACCTTCGTCGCTTATTCAAACATTGAAATCCAGTAACTATATTACTTGAAAACACTTAATCAAAATAAACAATCAAAATAGTAACAAAAACAATAAGACTAAAACAATAATAAAAAGAAATTAGTAAACCTCCCCCAAACCTACTAAACATTGGCCTCAATGTTTTAGAACAAGAAAAAGAGAGGGGTGACTTACAATTCCCTTATTGAGGAGGTAGAGGAAAATGCAACATCAATTGTTGCATCATGGATTGCATTTCCTCCAGCATGGCTCCTTGTCAAATCTGCTCAACTCCTTGACGTGTTTGCTCGACTCTCAAGTCTCCGAGCTCCGCTTGCATCCACATCCACTGGTCATGATTCATAGAGAATGATGTGGGACCTTGTTGGGTTGGCTCTTGACTTAGAGGTACAAAATATGGATGGTAGGTGGCATATTCCTCCATTGTTTCACCTACAACAAAATTATCCATATTGTGGTTGTCCTCTTCATCGGGGGTTGCACTCTCAAATAACTAGTTAGAACAATCAATAATGCTTACAATGTTGGGGAAAGGTAATTCTAGGACAAACTGGCCTCGACTCATCAGTGAGTAACTGTTATGAGTAACATCAATCATCCCTTGGTGAATAAGGGATTCCATGTCAAGTTTTTCTTTACCTGTAATAGGGGTGTCAGAGGATAAATTAAGGGCATATCCGAGATTCTCTACAATTTGGGTAATCATACCCCCCACAGAAATGCCTTTGGTGGATGCACGAGCAACTCTGCCCAAACAATTAGCTGTAAAGGCAACAACATTAATAATCTCATTATTAGCCATTGCATGCAGAAAAAATAACTCCCTATGGGTGGCCACCCTGACATTATCACCCTGACCCAAAAGAGTGTATGTAAGGCCCTTTTTGGCGTACCGGAAGCAGGGGTTTTGAATCATCGATGCCTTGGCAGTTGCGGAACCGTATTGGGGGCTACCTGTAATTTTAGACCAAAAATGTCTCACCGAAAAGTCATTCGGCACATCACGGGGCCCGTGGATAGGCAGCTTAAGGATGTTTCTGAGCTCCTCAATAATTAATTCATGATTCTCATTAAAAAGGAGAAATTTGAAAGTACCAAAGTAGTACCTCACATTTCTCAGCCATTTTCTCTTCAGCTGAAAATCAAGTGTGCTTAGAAATTCAAGAGTAGTGCGCTCAAAAGTAGGCACTTCAAAATGCATAAACTCTAATAATCCTATTACATGAAAAATTCTATCAACCTCAGACTTCAACCCTAAATCAGTTAGAGTTCGTTCACACATGTACATGGAGGGCGTAATTTTACATCGTGCGAGCACCGAATACCTTTTGGCTTGCTCCCCGTCCTCGAAAATAATGTTGTGAGGGTTTGAGTTGCGGGCACTGCGCTTTCTCATTCTAGATGATTCTGTGACATTGGTTCTTTTTGGAGGCCTCTTGAAAAATTATCAATTGAAAAGTTGAGCTTTAGAGAAATTTGTACCCGGAATAATATTGAGGAGGGGATTTTATGAAGGTTTGATGAAGGGAGTTTGAGGTTTTTAGTGGTTATGTGGAGAAAGTTGAGAGCTTTAGGTGATGGCAACAATGGGATTTTTGTGAGAGGTTGGAGAGAGAAGTGGAAAGAGGAGATGAAGATGGAATAATTGGAATGAGAAAGAAAATATTAAGGTAATGATTTAGGGATTTAATTGGTGGTTAATAGGATATGATGAGGTATGATGGAGGTTGGTTGGGTAATGAATGGTGAGTGGGACCAAGGTGGGAGAAGATGGAGGGTTGGAATTCAAACTTCAAATTTCCAAAAATCTGCATTTTTACCCGCAGACCTGCTACGGGCGCCCGTAGTAGGCTTCTGACTTGTCACCACATCTCAGTATGTTGCCTGCTACTGGCGCATGTAGTAGACCTCTGTTTTAAAACAGTTTCTAGAGGGTTTGCCTACTACGGGTTGTAGCATATGCTACGGGCACCCGTAGTAGGCCTCTGTCTCCAAAGGTTCTGTTCTTCCTGCTACGGGTTGTAACATCTGCGATGGGCGCCCGTAGTAGGCCTCTGGTAGTTCCTCCAAAACTTGTTTTGCTGACCGTGTGGTATTTTTATTCCGGGTACCATTCTCTGTATCGACTTTTCTTCCATTGCATGTATCTCCTTATGTCTCCCCGTGTTAAGAGAATATATATCACCTGAATAATAAATAAAATAATTAACAAAAATGAAAAATCATCAGTAAGTAAAAGTGTGGGTTGCCTCCCACGAAGTGCTTCGTTTAACGTCACATGGGTCGACGGTTCACCATACTATTCGTGTAGATGATCATTCTTCACTAGGCCAGTTCCTTGTCCTTAGTGATAGGCTTCACTCTCTTTCTTGTGGCTTTTGGACTGGAAACATGAATTTTTTCATTCGGAGTTTCTAATGAAGGTGGTAGTAGTTGAGAATGCCTTCTTGAGTCTTTCTCTCATGTTGGTATGCCACTTCGGCTTTTCACATTTGTCTTGATCATGCCTACTTGATAGTGATTTTCTTTTTCTACCTCTAGCTTCCTGTCTTCTCTAACGTTCAAGGTTATTTCATCATCATTGATAACGCGAAAACGTATCGTATTTTTGGCTCTATATGCACTGATTTTACTCTATTAACATTATTTATTACATAGTATTTCATGTTTATCTGCGGGTATTTATCGATTAAAAGGTTTACCACGAGAAAAATGGAAAATAGCAAAAAAAAGGCAAGAAAAGAGAAGGAAATGAGGTTTCCAATGGGATAATGGGCCACCAAAGCAAATGGGCTTGTGGCGCCCATTACCCAAAGGATGTGGCGCCCACCACATTGGGCCAAAAGGAAGGTGGCGTCTGCCACCAACCCTTGAAAAGTGGTGGGCGGTTACTACAAAAGTGGCGCTCGCCACTCATCATGGAATTAGGGTTGTGGCAACCGTCACAACCGAGTCTCCCCACGTTTCCTACTTTTCCTCCACCCTTTTAGCCATGGTTTCCACTACTCTTGCTACAATTGAGGAATGTGAAAAAGATATAAAAAGGGGACCATTCAGACTCGAGGACTCTCTCTCCTCTCTTCTTCCAGTTTTTTAGTTTACGCTTAATTATTTTCAGCATTATTTTTCTTTTAGTTTCTAGGATGTTTCTTATCATTGTAAAAGTGATAGTTTCTCCACATCGGGGACTATTATGGTTTATTATTTTTACGCATTTGGGATTCAATTGTAAGAGGTATTCATTGCCAAAGCCGGCCAAAATTATTTAAATGAAGATTCAAGATTCAATTACAGTTCTTAAATTTCCATCCAGGTTTATTATTGTTTACTATTTTATTTATTTATGCGTTACTGTATGTTTAATTCCTCAATTGCCATGTCTGTCACCGGATCTATGTCCGACTAAACCTTAGGTATCGGTATGTAAAGATCGTCGAGACGACGGGATTCAATAAATAATTGGTGTTAGTTTTTATTAAAACTTATTTTTCCGGTTTTAGTTTCTTAATTTAATCGAACTGTTTTTCGTACGAGAGTACAAAACAAACTAAGGTTACGGTCAACAAGAACGAGAGTTTGAGATTTTAACTAGATAGCTGAAACTAGGCATTAATCCTAAACACAACGAGAGCGCTTTAGGATTAATTAGACTTTATCTATATTCAAAAAATACTTTTAAATTCAAAATGAGACCGCGAGAGCCAAGCACTCTGGTTTAGGAGTATGGTCAGAGTCAATAAAAACGAGAGTGTGAGACTAAGTCATTTCTATAAATAATTTCTACTGAAGAGTATTTTAACCAATGAGATTACACCAACTATCTATTGAATCCCCGAGGTTTAATGTATTATATTCCAATATCCCATATATCTTATATCTTTATTTTATTCTATTTCATAGTTATTTCTCTTCATCCCTCCAATCTTAGAACAATCATTCGCCTTAAATTTACATAGTAACTTTAAACCATGATACGTTCGATTATTAGTCCTTGTGGGTTCGGTAATCTTTAAAACTACGCGATAGGACTGCATACTTGCAGTCACGATTCACATAGACTTACCAAAGTCGCGATCAAGTTTTTGGCGCTGTTGCCAGGGACTAATTTAGTCGATATCGTAACTCTAGCGTTACCCAGTATAGACTAAGGAAAACAATTCTTTTTCCCTTTCTACATATGTCGAGTGTATGCCAAGTACTCACTCTCAAGGTGAGAAATTAAAGCTACAACTCGATGAACCTGAGCGTTATCTTAGGTTAGAACGCCGGATACGGGACTTGATACGGGAACATCGTATCAAGCTAAATCTTCTTGACCTTAACATTCCTACTTCTGCATCAGTTGTTCAACCAGAGATGGCCGAACAAGTGCAAAACCATCCTCTTAAGTATTATGCAATCCCTTTACAGGATGAACCTCATAACAACATCGCTGCCCCTGCGATCGAAGCCAACAATTTTGAACTAAAACCCTCACTGTTGTCAGCCGTAGATCAAAACCAATTTTCAGGTAGTCCCACGGAGGACCCGAACCTACACTTGTCAGTATTTTTGCAATACGCAAACACGGTGAAAGCGAATGGTGTCAACTCTAAAGCTATAAGACTCCGTCTTTTCCCATTTTCATTAAGAGATAGAGCTAGAGCTTGGATCCAGTCTCTACCATCCAACTCTGTCACTATGTGGAACAAGTTGAAGAAAGTCTTCTTAGCCCGATATTTATCACCTAGCAAGACGGCTATGCTAAGAGCCCAAATAAACGGGTTTAAACAAAAGGATAATGAATCACTTTTTGAAGCTTGGGAGAGATACAAAGACATGATGAGGCTATGCCCACATCACGATCTAGAAGAATGGTTGATCATTCACACCTTTTATAACGGTCTGTTGTACAATACAAGATTGACAATAGACGCCGCCGCAGGTGGTGCATTAATGGATAAACTATACAACGAGGCCTATCAACTCATCAAAAGTATGGCCCAAAACCATTACCAATGGGGAAGCGAAAGAACCTCTGTAGAGAAACCTCAACCGAAGGGCGGCATGTACGAATTGAGCAGTATTGACCATGTCAACACCAAGGTAGATGCTCTGACTCAGAAGATAGACAACTTGACCATAACACCAGCAGCCACTGTGGTTGCCGTAGCACCAAACTGCGAGATATGCGGAGTTCAAGGGCATACTGCCCCAGAATGTTAACTCTTGACAAGAACTTCCACAGACCAGGTGAACTATGCTCAAGGAAACCCCTACTCAAATACCTATAACCCAGGTTGGAAGAGCCATCCTAACTTCTATACAAAAACAATAATGCATTGCATGCATCTAATCAAGCACCTGTTGTACCACCAGGATATCAAAAAGCTGCCACAAATACTCAAAATGCTCCTAGGAAATCAAACTTAGAAATAATGATGGAAAACTTTACAGCTACCCAAGCTCAAACAAATAAGGATTTCTTAAATCAAAACATACACACTAGTGAGAAAATCAAGCAGTTAGCAAACAAGGTAGACGCATTAGCCACCCATAACAAAATGTTGGAAACGCAAATCTCACAAGTGGCTCAACAACAAGCACTTACCGCTGCTCCTATAGGAACATTTCCTGGACAGCCGCAACCAAACCTGAAAGGTCATGCAAATTCTATCATACTACGAAATGGGACAGAACTAGACGGATCGACCGACCCTAGAACTTAAAACCCATCCATGCATCAAGATCCATGTAAGGTAACTGAGAAGGAAGACGAACAAGAGGAAGATAAAAACGAAGAGGTCGTAGAGAAAGAAGAACCTTATGTGCCTACACCACCATATAAACCCCTTATCCCTTATCCTCAAAGACTTGTTAAATCTAAAAGTGTAGGGCAGTTTAAAAAAATCGTAGAGCTTCTAAAATAATTGAATGTCATAATACCCTTTATAGAAGCCATTACTCAAATGCCTTCATATGCTAAGTTTCTCAAAGAAATCTTATCTAACAAGAAGAAGATAGAGGATAACGAAACAGTTACACTTACTGCTGAGTGTAGCGCCATAATACAAAATAATATGCCTCTTAAGCTGAAAGACCCAAGTAGTTTCTCCATACCCTGTGTAATCGGAAAGTTTGTCATCGACAAAGCACTATGTGACTTAGGAGCTAGTATTAGTTTAATTCCCTTATCCATATGAGAAAGGCTAAAAATGGGAGAACTAAGACCTACGAGGATGTTTGTACAACTTGCAGATCGTTCCGTTAAATTTCCCTTAGGTATGCTAGAAAATGTTCCGGTGCGCATAGGACAATTCTATATTCCTACTGATTTTATAATCATGTACATAAAAGAGGATTCCAGCATCCCTATTATATTAGGAAGACCATTCCTAGCTACAGCCGAAGCTATCATAGATGTTAAAAGAGGCAAGCTAACCTTTGAAGTTGGTGAGGAAAAGGTTGAATTCATTTTAACGTAATTCCTAAAGGCGCCAGTTATAGATGACACATGTTGTCTACTAGATGTCATCGACAAATGCATAAGAGAGATGGAGAATGAACAAACATCATACTCCAAAATACTGAAAATTCCAAGGCCTCCTACTTATGAAGATGAAAATTTAAGCAAGGAATACCAAGATGACAACCTAAGCGAATGCCTAGCACTAACGCCCAATCATATGCCTTGCCCAAAGAAACCAACCCTAGAACTTAAGATGTTACCCAAAAATCTAGGGTACGAATTCCTAGACACTGAACTTGAGCGACCTGTAATAGTAAATGCAGACTTAAGGCAGATAGAGACCGAAAAGCTTCTACATGTTTTGAGAAAATACCCAACTGCTTTATGCTACAATATCTCAGATCTAAAAGGAATAAACCCTTCCATATGCATGCATCGCATAATGCTAGAGGAAGACAGTAAGACCTCTAGAGAACATCAAAGAAGGATAAATCCCATTCTGAGTGATGTGGTAAAGAAAGAAGTGCAAAAGCTGTTAGAAGCAGGTATTATCTACCCGATATCCGATAGTCAATGGGTCAGCCCAGTATATGTCGTACCAAAGAAGGGAGGCGGTACAGTTGTTAACAATGAAAAAGGAGAATCTATAGCACAAAAAGTGGTTATTGGATGTAGAATGTGCATTGATTATAGAAAATTAAACAAATCCACTAGGAAGGATCATTTTCCTTTGTCGTTTATCGATCAAATGCTTGAAAGATTGGCTAAGCATTCTCACTTCTGCTACCTAGACGGTTATTCGGGATTTTTCCAAATTCCTATTCATCCCGACGACCAAGAGAAAACGACCTTCACATGCCCCTATGGTACATTTGCCTACCGACGAATGCCATTCGGGCTGTGTAATGCTCCCACAACATTCCAAATATGCATGATGGCAATTTTTGCAGATTTCATAGATGACATCATGGAAGTCTTCATGGACGATTTCTCTGTATGCGGACAGAGCTTTGAAGGCTGCTTATCAAATCTTGAAATGGTACTAAAAAGATGCGTAAAAGTGAACCTAGTGCTAAATTAGGAAAAATGCCATTTTATGGTCCGACAAGGAATCGTGCTCGGACACATAGTATTCGACAAGGGGATTGAAGTCGACAAGGCCAAAATAGAAGTTATAGAAAACCTCCAGCCTCCGAAAGCCGTAAGAGAAATAAGAAGCTTCTTAGGACACGTCGGTTTCTACTGGCGATTCATTAAAGATTTCTCAAAAATCACCAAACCACTGACTGGCTTATTGATGAAAGACGTCGAATTCATCTTTGACGACAAATGCCTAGCGGCGTTTGAACAACTGAAAACAACTCTTATTACCGCACCTATCATGCAACCACCCGATTAGAGACTACCATTTGAAATCACATGTGATGCTAGTGACTATGTTATAGGCGTAGTCTTAGGATAAAGAAGGGACAAGAAACTTCATGCTATATACTATGCAAGTAGAACCCTAGACCCTGCACAGATGAACTATGTGTTGGTGTAAGCCCTAGAGGCCAATACTTTTGGTACTTGTATCGAATTATTTATTAATAATTAAAAGGCTTTTTCTTTATTATGTTTGATTAATAAAGTCCCTAGAATAGCTAGTCCGTTTAATGTATCAAGTATGACTTAATCATGAGATCACATTAAACATAAGGACATTATTCTTAAAGTATCTGTAGTCGAGCTTTAATGTGAAGTGGGATAACATTAAAGCATTAAGACTATTATGTTTGTAGACTGATGATCACATCTCATGGATCATGGATAAAAAGTTATCAAGTCTTAAACATAGGTATGAATATTAAGAGTAATATTTATACCGGATTGACCCGCTATGAGAATACTATATAGAAAGTTATGCAAAGTGTCATAAGTTATTCTCATGGTGATAATGGTGTATACCACTCTTCGACCTGAAACCACTATGGACCCTAGATGTAGAGTCGAGTGCTTTATTGCTGATCCAACGTTGTCCGTGACTGGATAACCATAAAGACAGTTGATGGGTACTCCACGAAGCATGCTGAGGGACATGAGTGACCTAGATGGAATTTTCCCATCCTGTGTAACAGGATAAATGTCTATGGGCCCAATATTGAACTGGACAAGGATGACACGGTCTATACCTTGTGTTCAATATAGACATAAGGGCAAAGGGGTAATTATACACATAATTATTATCACAGGAGGTTTTGTCAGATCACATGATATTTTCGTGTCTTGGGTAGCAGTGATGTGTTGCTAGATACCGCTCACTGTTTATTATGTTAAATGCGTGATTTAATATAATTGCCAACGTCGTGAAAACCTACAGGGTCACACACAAAGGACGGATTGATGAGAAATAGAGTAACTAAGGAACACCATAAGGTACGGTGCACTTAAGTGGAATACGAAATATGGTAAGGTACCAAATACTTAAGTGATTTTGGCATATTATGAGATATGGGCCAAAATACACTTAAGTGGGCTTTTTAGCTTGAAGCCCACACAAGTGGTTCTATAAATAGAACCCCTTGGGTAGAAGCATTGTCACTCACTCAGACTAACACTCAAGTGAAGACTTGGAATTTCGTTTCCCTCTCTCTCTCACTCAAAGCCTTCATTCGTACCAGCTAGCACTGAGATTGAAGGAACCCGTTCGTGTGGATTGAGTAGAGACGTTGTCATCGTTCAACGTTCGTGATCGCCACAAGAGGTAATGATTCTATCACTGATCATGCCCATTCGTAAGGATCATTAAAGGAGAAATTTTTAAATTCCGCTGCGCCTTGAATGGCAATTCTCCTTCACTATGCCACCATAGAAAAGGAACTTTTAGCCGTAGTGTTCGCTCTGGATAAATTTCGTTCCTACCGAGTAGGAGCAAAGATAATTATCTATACTGATCATGCTGCAACTAGATACTTGTTGAACAAAAAAGATGCCAAACCAAGACACCTAAGGTGGATTTTACTATTACAAGAGTTTGACCTAGAAATCAAGGATAAAATAGGCACTGAAAATGTCGTAGCCGATCACTTGTCAAGAATGGAAGGTATAGAACCTGAACGAGTGCCTATAAACAATGATTTTCTATACGAAAGACTCATAGCTCAATTAGAAAGAAATACAGCTAAAGATGCGTTAACCCATAAGGATACCAAAACAAACGAAGTAGTGGAAGCAATTTACACACAAACCACATTACCATGGTACGTTGACTTCGCCAACTACTTAGCAGCTAGAGTGCTCCCGCCAGACTTGACCTACCAACAAAAGAAAAAATTCTTCCACGATCTTAAACACTACTATTGGGATGAGCCTCTACTTTCCAAGAGAGGCACCGACGACATTTTCCGTCGATGTGTCCCAAAAGATGAGGTAGAAAAAATAATTTCCCACTGTCATTCTGCTCCTTATGGAGGACATGCAAGCACCTCGAAGACTTGCGCTAAGATCTTGCAAGTCGGCCTCTTTTGGCCCACTCTGTGGAAAGATGTCCATATCGCGATCACAAATTGCTACCGGTGTCAACGCACTAGTAACATATCTAGACGTGACGAAATTCCGCTTAAAGGCATTTTGGAAGTAGAAGTCTTTGATGTTTGGGGAATCGATTTATGGGACCTTTCCCATCTTCTTTTGGTAACAAGTATATCCTTGTTACGATCGATTACCTATCAAAATGGATTGAGGCCATAACCTCTCCAACGAATGAAACACGAGTGGTAATTAGACTCTTTAAGCGAATAATCTTCCCTAGATTCGGAGTGCCGAGACTTGTCATCAGTGATGGTGGCTCCCATTTTATTTCAAAGACTTTTGAAAAGTTATTCCTGAAATATGGAGTCCGACACCGCATAGCAACACCCTACCACCCACAGACGAGTGGGCAAGTAGAAGTCTCAAACCGAGAAATTAAACAAATCTTAGAAAAGATAGTTGCCACCTCTAGGAAAGATTGGTCCTCAAAATTACCAGAAGCCCTGTGGGCATATAGGACAGCTTATAAGACCCCAATAGGAACCACACCTTTTAAGCTAGTTTATGGAAAATCATGTCATCTGCCGGTAGAATTAGAACATAAAGCATATTGGGCCATTAAGACCCTTAATCTCAATTATACTTCCGAGGGCGAGAAAAGAATATTAGATATCCACGAACTAGAAGAATTTAGGCTAGATGCGTATGAGAATACCCGAATCTATAAAGAAAGAACAAAAAAGTGGCACGACAATCACATATTAAGGAAAGAGTTTAACCAAGGCGACAAAGTACTCTTGTTTAACTCCCGCCTCAGACTCTTTCCTGGAAAACTTTGTTCTAGATGGTCCGGTCCCTTCGAAATTACCAATATCTTTCCTAATGGAGCAATAGAGGTAAAAGGAAAAACAAGCGAACCATTCATAGTAAATGGCCAACGTTTGAAATATTACCACAACAACGATAACAATGATTTCACTGCAAATCTTAAGCTCGCAGAGCCTCAGGCTCATTCAAAAGAATAGCACTTATCCTATTTCTGTCGAGCTTACGACAGTAAACAAAGCGCTTGGTGGGAGACAACCCACACTCTGTCTTTAACCATTTAATTTTATCATAAATTTATAATTACTACTATTGCTTAATCTTCATTTCTTTGTTTTCTTCTTTATTTATTTTTCATAAAGTTAATCGGTAAATTTCTGTATTATTGACCATTACTAACTTAATGCTATTATCTACTTGATTTTATCTAGCTACTGACTATCACAATGCAACAAGTAGATTACATAGATATAGTCTTCAGAGGCAGAGCTCAAAGGAGACGTTTTGAGGCTCTAGCGCAGAGAGAATTGACACTAACGTTGTACCCAGATGGACGCTCCATGACCAAGTTAGGTATAAGAGATAGTGTTACGTTCCAAATTAACCAACTAGGTTGGGACACTTTTGCTATCAGAAGAAAATTTAGTTCCTACAGTGGGTTGACCTTAGAATTCCTAAGCTCCCTAGTGCACCTGCCAAACCATGGTATTGGACTTAACAAAGGCCTAATCACCTTTAGGTTGTTTGATATGGATTACTGCTACACCCACAGAGAAATGGTTGAACTCCTGGGATGTACTAATGGCCCTGATACCTTTACCATTACCTAGGAAGACAGGTTAGTAGACAATCAATTAGATCTCTTCTGGGGTAACATCACAGGAAACGACCATCCCGAGCCAGACCTTACGCATTCAGAGAATATTCATAACCCTATGATTCGTTACTTTCATAAGATCCTAGCTCACACCTTGTTTGGAAAGGAACATAACATTTGTGTCCAAAGACGAACTCTTCATAATGTACTGCGCATCACATGCCCGACCTATTAACGCTGCTACGTTTATGATAGCTAATCTGTATCGTATGGCACAGGAAGACTATGGACCAATTTTAGTGGGAGGCTTAGTGACCATGATAGAAAATTCCATCGGACTGAGACAGCCACTTATCAGGCTCACCCCTTTAGGTGGAATATGACCAATGAATATTGACTTTTGCTTCAACAACGGTATCATTAGGAACCTAGGTCCAAATGTGTTTGAATTTCTAATTAACCATGAAGTAGTACACCTGTTTACCCTGCCAGACCCTAGGACGAGTGTACATGATAGTGTCGCATCACGCGAAAAACCGGCGGGAAAACAAGAACAACAGAGCCGCCACTGTGCGTTATTTATCCCAAAAGAGGGAAAGGAAACGCTCAGAGTAAACCTAGGAAAGAACATGGTCTCGCGACCAAAGAGAATGGGTTCGGGAGTCGGTTATGCGAAGGGAAGGTATTAGCACCCCTACGCATCCGTCGTACTCGACGGGATCCACGCACAATAGAAAGGAAAATGGTTGCTAAAACACTGCTCACACACACACAAACTGGCTGAAAGAGACAAAAGAGACTGACTGAAACTGACTCGGCAGAATATCGCATCCTGGGCCTACTTAGTCTATCAGGCATAGACATCAGAGTCGAAGTAGTTCGGACTGGGGAGACGACACATGCTCGCTAGGATATCGCATCCTATGCATACGTATCTTCTCGGACGAGAGAAGAATCAGAGCATTCGTAGCTCGGCTGACACGCACACAAACAAACACAGGCAAAGGCAAACATGGAGCCCGAAAGCCAATCACTGGACTTACATCAGCATCCGAACCAACAAACCCACACTGGAACCCGAATGCCACTCGATGGACTTACATCAGCTTCCAAGCACACAACAAGACAACAAGTTAATAGGGAGTCGGGGACTCGAGCCTATAACTGTCAAGCACACACTCAAAAAGAAAAAGGGCGCCCGGAGAGATCAGCTCAATCTCCTGCCTACATACTTCATCTGGTGTGAAGATCAGGGCGATGTAGTTCCCCTACGCAGGGAAAAAGGACTAGCCTAACCAGATAACAAAGGGAGACACAACACTAGGGAGACTACGACTCGAGCCTAGATGTTGTCATGCAAAGTCGTCCCTAAGTTAAGGTTTCTAGCTAACTTGCACAGGAAGCAAGCCTATCCTAAACATGACTTGCACAGGAAGCAAGCCACACCTAACCTAACTTGCACAGGAAGAAGAAGGGTCTCGATTGCAACTAGGGCAAGAGAAAGGGGAGGTCTCAATCGCAACGAGGGCGAGAGAAAAGAATTAGTGTTAGTTGTTAGTCAAACTCGACAAGACATCGCATCTCGTGCCTACGTATCTCATCTGGACATGAGAATCAGAGTTACCGTAGTTCGGCTAAACTATTCCCGTTGGTTTGTGTTTTTTAAGTGGACAACGTCACTGCGCAATCTACCTGATGCTCGACCTTTGGAGACTTACTCACCTGTAGTAGAAGGAGTTGACGTATCCTTAAGAGGGGATAATGTTTGTTTGTGTTTTAGGAAAGCCCAAGCAAGAAAGGAAGTCCTATACGAAGGAACCGTGCTACCTTAATTGACATGCAAACGAGACTACGCGGAGTCTAGCAAACCTAGGGATACAATCACACCACACAAGCACATACAGCATGAAATAAACACACCAACAAGGGGCTCAAACATCAAGGCTAGGTTTTAGTCGAGGGGTCATATCAACCTCAACAAACAAACCACTGGAACTGGGTAGTGTTAGCTCTTAACCTTGCCATTGAGGGGCTAAGGTGAAGCAGATGAAAGGTGAGTGAAGATGAGACTTCACAGCTCTTATCCCTGGCCTGGGAGAGCTTAAGACAAGAATGTGTGGGTTCAGAAAGTGGGAACCCTTCTACACATTTGAAACTGACTCAAATGTACAATTGTACAAGATCTTGGGTTTGTATCTGCAATGCATCAACACAGTGGTGTGAGCAAGGCAGATGACACACAGAATAGCAGGGGATAGGTTGCTTATCCCTTGGTTCTGCCAATTGCCTCTTCACTTAGGAGGTCTTTGACTCTATGCAAGGACAAAAGTAAACATCCACAAACATTGCCTCTTAAGGAGGACTTCAGACAGTTGCCTGGCCAAGTAACAGACCAGGTCTTCCAGACTACATGAAGATGAGAAATATACCTCAATGCAAATTGCTTATATAAGCAAAGCAAAGCAAAAGTTCACAAGGAACTGAGCAACTAAAGTACCTGAAACTAGTCAAGCACAGTTAGTATACAAGTCAAAGTTAAATCAAATGAAACAGATATCAACCAGTCAGCACAAGCAAGTGAATGTGCAAGGCACAAGGCTCAAGGCATGTGAGCCAAGCCACCTACAAAACAAACAAGTTAATCAATGATATTCAAGCAAGCTCAATCAAAAAAAAAGTTGGTCTCATTGGTCATTTGTTGGTCAACCTGAAAACATGAGCTCAAAGGTGAGTAACAGGACCACTAGGGCGAGCCTAGGGTCAAAAGAGAATGAAAAAGTCAAAACAGCAAAGGGAAAACATCCAAAATCATGTTCAAACAATCAAGAAACAATACCATTTGGTTTCACATTCATATCAATCATCATCATCATTTCATGAACAAATTAGGTCAAAGCATGTCATTTAGAAACTCATAGAAGTCAACAGCAAGACTTAACTCAAAAGCAATCTCAAACATTTCCAAAAATTACCAAATAAATCATGGTCAATCACAACCCACAACATGGTAAGCATGTCAAATTTCATCTCATTTGGACAAGTGGAAGGCAGTCAATGAAAATCAGAAAGTCAAAGCAATTTTGAACATGCTCAAAGAAGTCAACCAAACATGCATCAACTTAGAAAAATCATAAGTCAGAGATGGTGTATGACAAATGAATGGGACTAAAACCATGGCAAAGTTTAGGATGTCTAGTCATCTCATGTAAAATTTCATGTCCATCTAATAAATTATGAGAATTTCACAAATGAAATGGGAACATGTGTCACAAAAGGTCAACATATGACTAAACAGGGGAGAAAATCTCAAACAATTAGGAAATGCCACAAATAATTCCAAGAAAATTCACATGTAAACTAAACATACAAGAGTAGGTTCATGCAAAAAATCAATTCATTTGAAGGTCAAGAAGCATGGATCCAAAAATCATGAAGTTGGACATCAATGGTGTGACACAAATTGTCACACCCTAATTCAAAAAATCATAACTCACAAACCAGCAATGATAAATTCACAAACTCTACACCAAAATCACCATGAGTGTGTCTAGTTTAAGCACAAAAAATTTGGGAGCCATTGGATAAAGTATCACCATTTCACAAATGTTTTGGCAAAGTGTACAAAATATGAGCACACGTCACAAACCCTAATTCCATTAAAAATCCAGCCAATCAAAAAATCATTAAAAAACATGATAAAATACTAGACATCAAACAGGACATGATGCAAAAAATTTCATGAAATTTGGAATTGAATTGAAGATGTTATGAATTTTGTAAGTTGAGTAATCAATTTGGAATAAAAGAACAAAATGAACATGGTTTAGTGAGTCAACAAGTTGACCGATGGCAATCTGGTAAATATGCGCATCACTTATCAAAATGCAGCGCACAGCACACCAAAAGGAAATGTCCTGATTGGTTGTTATGGAATGGAACAGTGTAGCAAGCAGCAATACACGTGAAAACAAGAAAATCTGGGAAAGTTAGGGTTTGCTATACAGCAACAGTAACATATTCATCTTCTCCAAAAATCGTGGAAAGTGAAATCACCCAGAACATGAAATCGATTATACCATCGTGATCCTCAAACAACACACATACATATTCTATCATTCATTTACGTTAAAACACACTAGATAGCATGAATCAAGCAAAAACCACTTTGAATTTCAAAATTAAAAGCTAGATTTCTCCTAAACCAATCAACCATTTAACACGATTCCAAGTTCATAACACTCAGCAAGGTAAAGTCTACACATGGCATGGCAAAATTTTGAGAAAAGAAGTGGTCGAAACCTTACTTGATTTGGAAGAAAAATATGAAACCGTTGTTGTTTTGATGATGTTGGCTCAAACAGATGAAGCTGATGGTTGATAATGATGACTGCTTGAAGAAACTTGGCTCGAACAACTCAAATCCAGCTTGAATCTACACTTGCCATGGCTGAAGCTTGAAGAAAATAGAGCTAGAAAAGGAGCTTCCAGTTGGGAAAATATGATTGCAAAGAGCCTGAGATGATGCTTGGATGATGCAGCAATAATGGTATGGTCGTGGTCTTTGGAGGGTTTTGAAGATTTTGAAGAATGCAAGCAAGATGAAATTTGAGAGAGAGTGGATTTCTGTGATGCACACTGACTGCTACTAGGGTTTTTTGACAGAAAAATGTATTATATACTTCTGTTTAGGATTGCATAAGTGAGTGTTAAACATGATTCATGAAAATGTGGAGTAGAGTTGGTAAAAGTGTACTTTCTTTCCAATTTTCAAGCAACTAGGTGATGGCTATGTGTACTGCATAAAAATGGGCTTGCAACAAGTCATAAACCACATTTCTGAACTATTTCAATTGGCCAAATGGTTTAAAAATGATTATTTTGAAAAGTCAAAATTCAACTCACTTGAAATTAATTAAGGCAAGTTCAAAAAGGCCATTTTGCATGGTGATGTTTTGGTGCATGAGGATGACATATTTGGAAAGATGAGGTCAAATGTGACTTGTAGGAAAAAACCCCACCAAATTTGGCCAAATGGTTTGGGAGATATGGCCTTTTGAAGTTCAAGAATTTCTGAAAATGATTCGATCATAACTTGCCAACCATACATGGGAATTGAGTGTTCTTGGACTTTTTGGAAATGGGAGAACAAGATCTTCAACTTTCATGTTGGGAAAAAATTCATTTGAAGCTTGTATCATGATGTAAGTTTGAGGATCAAGACTTTCCATTTTTGGTAAGTTTCAGTTACAGGTCCAGTTTCCATTTTTGGAAATTTCTGATCTGGCTTCACATTCTTCCATGATGGTGTTTGCCATGATATATGAGGCCTATTGGGACATGAATAAGCTCTCTCAAACCAATTTCCATCATCAAATCACTGATTAAATGGACAGTTGACCAACAGTTGACTTTTAGGGTTTCTGACTGATTGTGCATTGACTGATGACTTCTGAACATCCAATCCTTGACCTAAACACTTCAAATGGATCCCCAAGTCATGTGAACATGTTGGACCAACCCTAGGGCCTTGGCTCAAAGGAATTTGTACTTGCTTGCTTGGTTGACTGATCTCCTGATCAGTTTGACCTAATTCTCCTGATGATCTTGCACTTGGGCAAAAGGGACAATGCAATGCTATGCAGTGGACCATGTTATGCTATGACCTATTATGAGAATGTATGTACAATGATAGGTGCAAATTTGAGGTGCTACAGCTGCCCCTATTCAATCAGCTGGGAACCCGAATGGATGAGAGCAACGGCTGTCAGACTTTCAGGGTAAACAGGGATTGAATACCAAGAACCGTAGAAATTTGCACCAACTGGATATGATATAAAAAGAACCACGCCATTTACCGATGACGGCTGCACGACAACTTCAGAAAAGCAAAACCATTTACCGATGGTTAGAAACTGGAAACTTGATATTTACCGATATCAACTTCAGCGAGACCATTTACCGATGGCTGCTGGGAAACAACTTCTGATGTAAAAGGAAGCAAAACCATTTACCGATGGTGGCTTCAAAGAAACTTGACATTTACCGATATCAACTTCAACTCGACCATTTACCGATGGCTACTGCAACTGGGGATCTGATATTTACCGATATCGAAGAAAACGGGGCCATTTACCGATGGCGGATAAAACTGGGCATTCAATATTTACCGATATCGAAGCATACCGGGCCATTTACCGATGGCGTCTCCTCTTGGGGAGGAACAAAATCTTTGTGGTGTAATCAGACAAGACGTTTACCGACGACTTCTGGGGATCTTGATTTTATCAACAAGGAAACAAAGCATGACCAGACATTTACCGATGACTGGGATGAGACTCGACGTTTACCGACATCGAAAGATGATGTTTACCGACATCAAAACAAACGACCAGACATTTACCGATGACCGGGGAACACTTCACTAAGGGAAAAAAAACAAATATTTGCAACTGGAAACCAGATAGGACATTTACAGATGACTCTACTGGGGATCCCTAGCTGGGGATTATCTGACATTTACCGATGACTGCAGAAAAGACTCGATGTTTATCGACATCGAAAGATGATGTTTACCGACATCAAAAAATGACCAGACATTTACCGATGACTGGGGAAAAGACTCGATGTTTACAGACACAGAAACAATGGTGTTTACCGACACCAAAAATGATGACCAGACATTTACTGATGACTGGGGGAAAGACTCGATGTTTACAGACACCGAAACAATGGTGTTTACCGACACCAAAAACACGCGAGTGCTAGTATGACACTTACCGGTATCACAAGAACGACTTCTTAGATATGTCAAGGCAAGGTTGACCACCTGCTGGGGGTCTCACTGGGGAGAAACAAACTTTCTGTCACCAACGGGTGAGGTAATAAACCTCTGCGGGGATATCAATCCTGAATGCTGTCAAGAGCAACTGTAGCAGACTTGCTGTGCTGATGTTGAATGAAATGATCCGCCTCTGCCGGGGATACGGTCTGATTGGGTTAACACATGAATGCATATGTTTGAATTTTTCTATGGCGTAATGCTCCATATTGAATGGGAATGCTACGCAGTTTGAGGATGCAATGATCACTAAAATGCAAAAAATGCAAAAATGATGAAAAACTCCGGCTGGGGAGCCAAAACTGATCGGGTACTCCAACTCTGCGGGGAGACACTGTAGGGAGAGCAACGACTTCTCACTCATGTTGGAGAATAGCACTGCTACTGGGGAAAGGTAAATTCCGCTGGGGATATCCTTCAGTCCACAGATAGGATAAATGTTGGAGATAAATTTCAATGAACATGCCTCACTTGAGGAGGAAATTGGCAAATACAGGCCTGCTGGGGATAGGCAATCCTTAGATCTGTTGGGGAATAGAAGGCGCTATCCACAGACGTCTCCGCAGGGGAACATAGCTCTGATAGCTTCCAAACTTGCTTGGGGAAAATATCTGCTGAGGAAACGTCCTCACAGATGCCAACCTGAAAAGTAGCACAACAAAATGCCCCCAGGGGATACATGGACAAGATACGCTCAAGTGTCCTCAACATTCAAAATGATTTTCAAATGTTTTTTCTTTTTGCACGTTATTGTGTAGCCTTCATGTTTTTATATGCAATGCTTATCAAAAAATTCGGACATTTTTGCAAACAAAACAGTAAAAAAAAATAAAAAACAAGAGAGCCATTTATCTGAATAACGACTTTTATTGATTGAAAATGTGCCTGAAGAGGCAAATACATTGGGAAGCAACTCCTAGAAAGAGGTAATTGCGCACAAAAGGAAAAATCTATCCTAATGGCAATGTGAACACGGCATCCACTATTTCCCAATTTTGTTATAACTCACAGATCATCAGTTTTCCTCCCAACTCCTTGCTTTCTGAGAAGAATGACTGGACGGATCACATCTTTCGAGATGGCAGACGACAAAGCTCGATGAAGTACAGACAAACTCAGACTGTAGTCTTCGCTTTAATCCCTCTTTTGGCTGGATCGCCCTTTCGGGTTTTCAATCCACCGGGATACCCATTTTTGCCTAAGCCGCCCTTGCGGGTTTTCGACTTACCGGGTGTACAAATTCTTTTCATTTTATCCCTAATTTTTGCCCGAACCTTTTCTTTCTGTTTTTTGGTTCGCCGGGATGCCCTTTTTTTGCCTGGACTCTTTTTTTCTTTTTGTCCAGCGGGTCAATTTATGCGAAGTATTTTTTGACTACATCTGAGTTAACAGGAGACGGAAAATCTTCACCATCCATAGTTGTAAGCATCCAGGCTCCACCGGAGAATACCTTTTTCACGACATAGGGACCTTCATAATTAGGAGTCCACTTGCCCCTGTTATCTGTACCGGGAGGGAGGATCCTTTTCAAAACTAGATCACCGATCTGATAGCTTCGAGGACGCACTTTCTGATCAAAGGCTCGCTTCATCCTTCGCTGATACAACTGTCCATGACATACAGCTGCTAGCCGTCTCTCCTCGATAAGGCTCAACTCGTTAAACCTTGTTCGAATCCACTCGGCTTCGTCCAGCTTGACATCCAATAAAACTCTCAGAGAAGGAATCTCCACTTCAACAGGTAGGACAGCTTCCATACCATACACAAGGGAGTAAGGGGTTGCCCCGGTCGACGTACGTACTGAGGTACGGTACCCATGCAAAGCGAAAGGCAGCATCTCATGCCAATCCTTGTACGTAACGACCATCTTCTGCACAATCTTCTTGATATTCTTGTTTGCCGCTTCTACAACACCATTCATCTTCGGTCTGTAAGGAGAAGAATTGTGATGTTCAATCTTGAAATCTTTACAAAGCTCTTTCATCATCTTGTTATTGAGATTCGAACCATTGTCAGTGATGATTCTCTCAGGAACTCCATAACGACATATGATTTCTTTCTTGATGAACCGGGTAACCACTTGTTTGGTAACGTTAGCATAGGAAGCTGCTTCCACCCATTTGGTGAAATAGTCAATCGCAACCAAGATGAAGCGATGTCCATTCGAAGCAGTGGGCTCAATCTTCCCAATCATATCAATGCCCCACATGGCAAACGGCCAAGGCGAATTCATGACATTCAGAGGGCTTGGTGGTACATGCACCTTATCAGCATAAATTTGACACTTATGGCACTTCCGAGCATACTTGAAACAATCGGATTCCATAGTCATCCAGTAATAACCCGCTCTCAACAATTTCTTAGCCATTGCATGTCCGCCGGCATGAGTACCGAAGGAACCTTCATGAACTTCCTGCATTAACATGTCCGCCTCGGGTCTGTCCACGCATCTGAGCAAGACCATGTCAAAGTTTCTCTTATACAGCACATCATCCTGATTCAAATAGAAGCTTCCAGCTAGCCTCCTCAGGGTTTTCTTGTCATTCTTCGACGCACCTTCAGGATACTCCTGAGTCTTGAGGAAGTTCTTGATGTCATAATACCACGGCTTCTCATCAATCACAACAGACTCGGCTGCAAACACATACGCAGGCCTCTCGAGTCGATTCACCGCAACATGTGGCACATGATTCCACCAATGAACTTTGATCATAGACGACAAAGTAGCCAAGGCATCAGCCATTTGATTCTCATCCCGGGGGACATGATACAACTTCACCTTCTTGAAGAACGTCAGTATTCTTCTGGTGTAATCTCTATACGGAATCAAATGCGGCTGATTCGTATTCCAATCTCCATTGACTTGATTGACCACTAGAGCGGAATCTCCAAATATATCAAGAGTTTTGATCCTCAGATCAATGGCTTCTTCTATCCCCATGATACAAGCCTCATACTCAGCTTCGTTGTTGGTGACGTCAAACGTCAATCTGGCAGAAAAAGGTATATGAGCACCTTTAGGATTGATCAATACTGCCCCAACACCGTTACCATTCATATTCACAGCCCCATCAAACATCAGTGTCCATTTGTCATCCGGGTCCGGTCCTTCCTCGACAAGAGGCTCTTCACAATCTTTCATTTAAGATACATGATGTCTTCATCAGGGAATTCAAACATCATAGGCTGATAATCTTCAATCGGTTGCTCGGCGAGGTAGTCTGACAGAATACTACCTTTGATGGCCTTTTGTGACGTGTACTGAATATCATATTCTGTTAGAATCATCTGCCAACGAGCAACGCGTCCGGTGAGAGCTGGTTTCTCAAAGATGTACTTTACTGGATCCATCTTAGAAATCAATAAGGTAGTATGGTTCAACATATACTGCCTCAGTCGGCGAGCAGCCCAGGCCAAAGCACAGCAAGTTTTCTCGAGCAGTGAATATCTTGTTTCACAGTCGGTAAACTTTTTGCTAAGGTAGTATATGGCATGCTCTTTTCGACCAGACTCGTCATGCTGTCCCAATACACACCCCATCGAGTTCTCAGTCACTGACAGGTACATTATCAGAGGTCTCCCTGGAACTGGAGGTATAAGGATTGGAGGTTTCTGTAAATACTCTTTAATCTTGTCAAAAGCTTTCTGACAGTCATCATTCCACCTGATTGCTTGATTCTTTCTAAGCAGTTTGAAAATTGGTTCACACGTGGCTGTTAGATGAGATATGAACCTTGCAATGTAGTTCAATCTCCCTAAAAACCCACGGACTTGCTTCTCCGTTTTTGGTTCAGGCATCTCTTGAATAGCTTTGACTTTCGCTGGATCAACCTCAATCCCTTTTTCACTGACAATGAAGCCTAACAGCTTCCCTGATCTCACCCCAAACGTACACTTGTTCGGATTCAACCTCAGCTTGAACTTTCTCAACCGGTCAAACAGCTTCTGCAAATTAACCAAGTGCTCCTCTTCTGTCTGCGACTTCGCAATCATATCATCTACGTACACTTCAATTTCTTTGTGCATCATGTCATGAAAAAGAGTCGTCATTGCCCTCTGATAGGTAGCACCGGCATTCTTTAGCCCAAATGGCATCACCTTATAGCAGAACGTGCCCCAAGGTGTAATGAATGTCGTCTTTTCCATGTCCTCTGGCGCCATCTTGATCTGATTATATCCAGAGAAACCATCCATGAAAGAGAATACCGAGGATTGAGCCGTATTATCAACCAATACATCAATGTGAGGTAATGGGAAATCATCTTTCGGACTCGCTCTATTCAAATCCCGGTAATCGACACACATTCTGACTTTACCATCCTTCTTCGGCACAGGAACGATGTTGGCCACCCATGGGGGATAACTCGTAACAGCCAAAAAACCCGCATCCCACTGCTTCTGAACCTCTTCCTTGATCTTAGTTGCCATATCAGGACTTGTTCTACGAAGCTTCTGCTTGACCGAAGGACATCCTTCTCTAAGAGGTAATCGATGCACCACAATGTCTGTATCCAAACCAGGCATATCTTGATATGACCAGGCGAATATCTCCACATATTCTCTCAGCATCTCAATCAGCCTCCTCTTGACAGAGTCCTCTAAAGCAGCCCCAATCTTGATTTCTCTTTTGGCGTCCTCAGTACCCAAATTAACAACCTCCAACTCCTCCTGATGAGGTTGGATGACCCTTTCCTCCTGCTTCAGCAATCTGACCAATTCTGCAGGGAGTTCACAGTCTTCCTCACTCTCCTCTTCAGCTTGGTAGATGGGATTGTCGAAATCATACTGAGCCATAACAGAACTGTTCATAGTGAATGCCATAAGATCGCTTCTGCATGTTTAATGCTTTGTTTTAGAAAAAAGAGTTCAATAAAGTCACAAAAAACAAAAACATTGCCATTTTTATTGTTTTTGAAAAAGGATGAAAACAAAAAATAGAAAGACAGGGATCACAAAGTTTGATTTCAAAAAATGTCCTTCATTAATGATAATCATTAAAACATGATGAGGCCCTACAATGAATCACTACGCCTTGGGCAGATCGTAGGATTTTCATGCAAAATGACAAAACAACAGAAAATTACTCTGTCAGAAGAGTAACTTGAACCACTTCTTCAGCCGTCCAGTTGTTGATAGACCCCCCTGGTGCACACGGGCGAACCCAGTTGTCCAGATCACAATCACTGTCACAGTCTTCACTACCGGTTGCAGAGACGTCGCCATGATTCATCAGCCCAGCGCTGGTAAAGGTACTCGGACCCGCTTGACCATTCTGCTCTGCTTGGAGAGGCTCATAACCAACACCAAATTTGTCTTCTTTGACAGGCAAGTACACCATCTTGCCCCAGCCTTCAGCTTTGCCAGAATCAACAACCCCCTTAGCCTGCTTGTAAGAAGTAATTGAAGCACCTGGCTTCCTCTGCTCAGCGTACGCCACTTTCTCAAGAGCCACAGTCTCAAACGCCTGACATAAGGTTTCGTGGATCTCGCCATCCACCTCAACATACTTGAACGAGGATAGATGACTCACCAGAATCTCTTCTTCACCGCACACAGTCACAATCTGACCGTTCCAGACATACTTGAGTTTTTGATGGAGAGTCGACGAGACTGCCCCTGCTGCATGAATCCATGGACGCCCCAATAAACAACTATAGGCGGGCTGGATGTCCATAACATAGAAGATGATATCGAATACCTCAGGACCTATCTTCACAGGCAAGGTAACTTCCCCACACACAGAACGTTTGGATCCGTCGAAAGCACGAACGATCAAGTCACTAGGAGTAAGCACAAACCCTTCCACATCAATCTTCTTCAGAATCTGCTTAGGCAGCACATTCAGCGACGACCCGGTGTCTACCAATACGTGAGACAACACTGCCCCCTTGCACTCCATGGTGATGTGCAAGGCTTTGTTATGGTTTCGCCCTTCAGGCGGTAAGTCCAGGTTGGTGAATCCTACACCGTGCCTGGTGCTCACATTGGCCATCACACCCTCCAGTTGATTGACAGAAATCTCCTGAGGCACGTAAGCCAGATTCAACATCTTCAGCAAGGCATTACGGTGTGCCTCAGAGCACAACAACAGTGACAGTATAGAAATCTTGGACGGAGTTTGATTCAACTGATCTACAATCTTGTAGTCACTCTTCTTGATTATTTTCATAAACACCTCCACGTCCTTCTCAAATGATCCCTCGGGCGCTTCCTTCTGGACAGGCTCTTCCTCAACCACAGCTTGCTTACCCTTTGCTTTGGCGAGAGCCTCAACATTATTGTCCCTCAAAGGCTGCGGTGCAAACAGACGACCGCTTCTGGTAAAACCTCCTGGACCCCCTACATTATCCACAGCCGGACCAACAGTTGCAGGAACTCTATTCGGTAAACCAATTGTCACTGGAGCTTGATTCACTGGTCTCGTCTGACTTTCAGCCCTTCTGTTACTGCGGTAAGCATTATCATACTTCCACGGCACGGCTCTACTATTCTCAACAGTCCTTCTTCCAGACGCGGCGATAGTAGTTGGAGCACTGATGGTTACAGGCACGGAAATGGTAACTGGGGTACCATTTGTTGCAGGTGCACTAACGACCCTTTGTCCACGTTCTTCAGTTGGTTTAAAGTAAATGGTGATAGTTGACACTGTCCCACGATCTTTCACAGCCCTACTGAATTGCAAACAACCCTCATCCATCATACCCTGGATACCGGCCTTTAGCTGGTCGCAACCATTCTCAGATTCTGCACAGCCCGAGTAGACACCCCCATTCAGCAGACGGCCCTTCACAACTAGCAGAGAAGTCTGAACATCATCAACATTATCAACCAGATCTTCAGCTTCTTTCCCCTCAATATTGTTCACTCTATGCCCACCATGCTGAGGCATAGGGTTGTTTACGACGTTAGGCACTGGAGCGAAGTTGATCGCCTTGGCATCGATCAAATCTTGGACCTTGTGCTGGAGAGCCCGACACTTCTCAGTATGATGCCCTGGTGCCCCAGAGTGAAAGTCACAACGGACGTTGGCGTCGTACCCAGGAGGCAATACTGTAGGCGGAGCCATTGTACGCAACTCAACCATCCCCAACCTGAGTAGTTCGGGCAGCAGTTCGGCGTACGACATGGGTAGCGAATCAAAACGTCGATCAGGCATCCTTTGTCTGGGCTGATACGGACGTTGCTGTTGTTGTTGTTGCGGTTGTTGAACTCTTTGTTGTTGTTGTTGACGAGGTTGAGGTGTCGGAATGGTCACTGCAGTAACTTGACGGTATTCACTTCTGTTCTGATCTCTGCGGTGTTGAACAGCATTAGTTTCACCCTCTCTTCGACGAGGTGCCCCAGCAAACGGCTTCTTAGAAGAAGAGGAACCAGCATCTTGGATTTTCCCAGTTTTAATCAAGCTCTCAGTCCTCTCTCCACAAATGACAACATCAGAAAAACTACCGAATGGGCAGCTCCCCATCCGGTCCATAAACACACCCTGAAGAGTACCGATAAACATATTTGTCAACTCCCTCTCCAGCATAGGGGGTTGAACTCTAGCAGCCAGTTCACGCCACCTCTGGGTGTACTCCTTGAAGCTCTCTCCGGATTTCTGACAAAGACTCTGCAGCTGAGTCCGGCTCGGTGCCATGTCCATGTTGTGTTTGTATTGCCTCAAAAAGGCCTCACCCAGATCCCTCCAGCATCGGATAGAATCTCTCTTCAATTCCATGTACCAATCCAAAGAAGCCCCAGATAGACTATCTTGGAAAAAATACATCCACATCTTTTCATCATCTGTATACGCAGAGATTTTTCGATAATAAGCCTGCACATGGGTGCGAGGGCAAGAAGTACCGTTGTATTTATCGAAGGACGGTGCTTTGAACTTGTGTGGGATTCTCAGACCTTCAACCAATCCCATATTGGTAACATCAAAACCGAGAGAATTCTGACATTCCATAGCACGGATTTTCTCAGCAAGGGCATCAACTTTACGATCCCTCTCATTAACCCTTCCCAGAACGTCTTCATCTTCACTGAGCAGAGAAAACATATCCTCTTGTCTGTCAACAATCGGAGCAGGATTACGGGCCGGGGCACGGACTGCTCTGGTATTAGCGACATCTGGAACAATAGGTTGACCGTTGATTCGAATACCCCCCAACTCATCACCTACAGCATAGTTGTTGATGGGTACAGCAGCAGCAACATTATTATCATTGACCGGGCCTCCCTCTGGCGGAGCATGGTTGACCGGTGGAATTGCAGCCTCTTGTCTCTGAACCATGGCTCGAAGTTCTTCTTGACCTTGTGCAACCCCTTGCATCATATTCATAAACTGGGCCATGTTAGCCTTCATCTCAGCCAACTCAGCTTGAACTTGATCCATACCTCTCTGTTGATTCAGTCTTGTTGAGTAGCGGTGCGGACGTTGATCAGCTATCCTGCCTGAACAGGAACCAAGAGTGAGAAGTCACGACCAAGAACACCTGTTATGCAAAATGATATGAGTATGGTGCTAATGATGCGTATGATGCACATGATATGTTCATTCCTCAGGCATTCAAAGAGCCTGAGTCATCCTCAAAAGATGGCAACCTGCAGCAAGAACAACATAGAAGCACAGAAACAACATACACAAGAGTGATGAGTACAAGGTGAAGCCAACAACCTCATCTATATGAGTAACAGGATCATCCAACAAAGTCGACAAAGAAAATCCAAACAATCGGAGTACAACAATGAATCCCATCCAACAAGCCTGGAGGTGATTCTCAACATACATATCAAAGATACAAGCTAAGACAAACGGCCTTCCGGAATGAGAGTCTTCAAGTACTGACACTGGTCTATCAACAGGTCACATTCTGAACATTCTGGCAAAAGAGTGATCTTCTCCTTCAGTTGTCGTCTAAGCTCTACCACTTCTCCTCCAAGGTGGTTCTCTGATGCCTGTCTCAAGTCTACTCCCTTCTTCAACTGGATGTCTTTATCTCTGAGTTGCTTCTCCAAGTCTCTGATCTTCTTCTGATAGCTGGCCTCAACCCTCTGCAGCCTCAAGCACTCCCGGTGTTCTGCATCTAACATGCTCTCCACCTCCTCGTAGGATCTCTTCTTGCTTCTCAGTCTGCTAGCATCTTCTTCTCGCACTCCTCTGAGTTGATGAGCCAAGTTCAAACTATCAGCTTTGGCTTTGTACAGCTCCATCTGGGTATCTTGCTCCTTCTTTCTCAAACGGCGATTCTCCATCAGGGCTTGCTTGTAGTGCTCCGCAGACACACTCTCAGCAAGGATCAAAGGTGGTTGCTCCTGCAACGGCTCCATCCTATCGTAGGGTAACAACAAAGTTTCTACTCTCTCCTTGACCCAATCAGTGTAATCGGGCATAGCAACGGCAAACTTCTTCCCTAAGACAGATCCATCCTTCACACCAATAGACTTCCAAGCTCTTCCTATCTGCTCCAATCTATCCGGGTCACTCTGCTTCTCAAAATACACACTTTCAGCTACCTCAGCCTCAAGTGGTCTTCCCTTCATCACAAACCCCAACTGGCGGAGAGAAAGAACCGGGTTGTAATTGATGCAACCCCTAGTCCCTATGAGTGGCACATTACGGAATCCTCCACAGCTCATAATGACGTTACGCACATCCGTCCGGTAAGATTGCCACCTGATATCATAGGAGGTAAGAGACATAACCCTCTGAGTCCACTTATGCGTGCTCTGAGCATCCACAAAAGGTCCACTGACTGGCAGAAGAGACAAGAACCATCTGAGCAAAAGCGGGAGACAACACCTGATAGCCCCACCCTTACCATGCCTACTGTGAATAGCATAGTAAGTGTCAGCTAATAGAGTAGGAACTGGATTTCCTCCAATGAAAATACTGACTGCAGCATAGTCAACAAAATTTGGCATACTCGGAAACAAGACGATCCCATAGATCATGACGGCCAACTGAGCATGAAAGGCTTACCAACTTCCCTTCTCTGCTTCTTCTCTAGCTACCCTCAATAAAAACTTCAAAGGCAACCCTACAACATCCCCACTGGACTTCCAACTATCACTGAATTCCTTGATACCCAAATGGAGAGCTCTGGCAACAACTCTAAAATCAACCTCCTTGGGCACATCCAAGAAAGGAACCTGATACCGGACCGGGACACTCAGTAGAATGGAGTACTCCTCAAGAGTAGGCGCCAACTGATAATCTTGAAAGGTGAAACAATGAAGCTCTGGGTCGTAGAACTGTAGAAGAGTCTGCAACGGCACCGGATCGACTACCATCTTCAACAGTGTCAGAATATCTCCATACTGGTCAACAAACCCCTTCTGGTTACCACTGGTCATAAGATTGCTCAACTCAATCAGAGACGTCAAAGGTTCACGGTGAAAGCTGTAGGAACAAGTCTTCCGCTTCAACTCTGGGACTGTTGCCATCTCTATCAGTGAACAAGCTCTGGAATGTACCTGAGAAATGATATGCATGCAGGGATTAGTTTTTTTTCTTTTCTTTTCTCTTCTTTTTTTTTTATATCTTTTTTTTTATTGCGTTTCTTTTGAAAAAATAAATATGCTATGATGCAAATGATGCAGACACGACTGGTTGGCTGGGTCTCTCAGAACACAGGATCAAAGCTTCGGCTTGAACTCGGAACCACAAATTCATCTGAAACCCAAAGTCATCTGAGACCCCAAAATTCTGAACCAATAGTCACCAACAGGATCACAAGTCACCAACAAGTCACCAACAAGTCACCAACAAGTCACCAACTGTACCTGTAATAATGATCATTCCCTCCCCACTCACGGGTGTTATCTAGGCCAGGGTAAGGTCGAGAGAAACGCAGCATAAATAACCTTTCGCAGAATATCATCATATACACACCCGAAGTATGTAACGATAATATCCCACCAGGGTCTGAACTGCTCGTGATATCAATGTTCCGCTAAGTGGCACAATACCACCCGCTTCCCATGAATCACTCTATTCCTAAGTATCCTAGATTTCACTCATGGCCTGGGTATTGGGCCTTTTACCTCATGTAACTCCCACCCCAACAGAGAGAAACAGACAACCAGCCAGGTGAACAGATGAATAAATGCAAACATTAATGCAAACAATAAATGCAAACGATAAATGCACATATATACAAATGAATGCAATAAATACAACAGCAAACAGCAACCAAAACCCTAACCTAGAGAGCGCTAGGAGAGACTCGCTTAGGGAAGACGGACCAGCACAGGTCAACTTCTCTAGAATTCCCCAGCAGAGTCGCCAGCTGTCGCATCACGCGAAAAACCGGCGGGAAAACAAGAACAACAGAGCCGCCACCGTGCGTTATTTATCCCAAAAGAGGGAAAGGAAACGCTCAGAGTAAACCTAGGAAAGAACATGGTCTCGCGACCAAAGAGAATGGGTTCGGGAGTCGGTTATGCGAAGGGAAGGTATTAGCACCCCTACGCATCCGTCGTACTCGACGGGATCCACGCACAATAGAAAGGAAAATGGTTGCTAAAACACTGCTCACACACACACAAACTGGCTTAAAGAGACAAAAGAGACTGACTGAAACTTGTAGCACCTCAAATTTGCACCCATCATTGTACATACATTTTCATATTAGGTCATAGCATATCATGGTCCATTGCATAGCATTGCATTGCCTCTTTTGCCTCAAGTGCAAGCAAGTCAAGAAATTAGGTCAAACTGGTCAGGAGATCAGTCAGTCAAGCAAGCAAGCACAATTCTCAAGGAGCCAAGGCCCTAGGGTTGGTCCAACATGTTCACATGACTTGGGGATCCATTTGAAGTGTTTTGGTCAAGGATTGGATGTTCAGAAGTCATCAGTCAATGCACAGTCAGTCAGAAACCCTAAAAGTCAACTGTTGGTCAACTGTCCATTTAATCAGTGATTTGATGATGGAAATTGGTTTGAGAGGTCTCATTCATGTCCATATAGTCCTCATATATCATGTCAAACACCATCATGGAAGAATTTGAAGCCAGATCAAAAATTTCCAAAAATTGAAACTGGACCTGTAACTGAAACTTACCAAAAATGGAAAGTCTTGATCCTCAAACTTACATCATGATACAAGCTTCAAATGAATTTTTGCCCAACATGAAAGTTGAAGATCTTGTTCTCGAATTTCCAAAAAGTCCAAGAACACTCAATTCCCATGTATGGTTGGCAAGTTATGATCGAATCGTTTTCAGAAATTCTTGAACTTCAAAAGGCCATATCTCTCAAACCATTTGGCCAATTTTGGTGGAGTTTTTTCCTACAAGTCACATTTGATCCCCTCTTTCCAAAAATGTAACTTTCATGTACCAAAACTTCACCAATCAAAATGGCATTTTTGGACTTGCATGAATTAAATTCAAGTGAGTGGAATTTTGACTTTTCAAATTAATCATTTCCCACAATTCCTACTATCCAAATATGATCTGAAAATGCATTTGAGACATGTTGCAAAGTCATTTTTATGCAGTACATGTATCCATACCTAGTTGCTTGGAATTTGGAAAGAAAGTACACTTATTCACCAAATCTATCCCACATATCCATGGACCATGCTTTGTACCATCAAACAGCAGATCTTTTCCTCATTTTCTGTCAAATGAAACCCCTAACTAGCAGCCATCAAGCACATTCAAGACAGAACTTCACATTCTCTCAAAAGAGTTCATTTTGGCCATTTTCTCAAAATCGGTCCAAAACTTCCAAAGAGTTTGACATTGCCTTGCCTAAAACAACATCTAAACAGCCTTGTGAACCTGTTCCAACCATTTTTCCTCAGCTGTAACCAAGCAAAAACATGCTGCTACATGAAGCACCATTAATGGCAGAGTTTGTTTAAAGCCACTGCAAGTTGTTTCAAGCCAAACAACCTTCACCAACCATCATGTGGAGGACCATAGCTCATCTGTTTCACTTCAAATCCACCAAACAACAGCTGAATCTCATCTGCCTTTCCACTTTGGTAAAATTTCGATTTCTTTGTTTCTTAAAATAGACACATGCTTAGTGTAGGCCTCTCCATGCTGAGCTTCATGATGTGTTTATTTTTGAAAATGGTTAGATATTTTTAAAGTTATGTTGTTTTGAAGTTTTGATGATAAAACTTCTTTGGCTCGGTTCATGATATATACAATGTTTTGATGAAAAGTGATGATGGATTCTTGTTTGCCTTGCCGTGCTGATCATGTCTGTATATTTAATTGCAATTTCTGGAAAAATTTTGTGGAATCGAATTTGGGAGGATGAAGATGATGTTACTGTACCTGGAACCCTAGTTCTTCAATGCATTGCCCAGATTTTTCTCTCCATTCACGTGCATGGCATGGTCTGTTAACCCAGAGCCAATCAAAACATTTCCTCTCAACGCCCAAAACGACGTCGTCCCATTTAGTGGTTGCCTTAATTACACAAATGCCATTCGGACCATTTAATTTCAATATTAATTCATTTTCATTTCAAAAACTATTTCATTTGATCATCAACTTTGGAAAATCATAACTTGTTCATTTTTAATCCAAATTTCATGGGAATTTTTGCATCATCTTCATCATGATCTCTACTTTTTTATCAACATTTTTCCAGAATTTTTTGGTGGATGGATTTTAATTGGCATTAGGGTTTTGTTCATGTATGCAAATTTTGTACACTTTGCCAAAACATTTGTGAAATGGTGATACTTTATCCAATGGCTCCCAAATGTTTTGTGCTTAAACTAGACAAACTCATGGTGATTTTGGTGTAGAGTTTGTGAATTTATCATTGCTGGTTTGTGAGTTATGATTTTTTGAATTAGGGTGTGACAATTTGTGTCACACCATTGATGTCCAACTTCATGATTTTCATTACCATGCTTCTTGACCTCCAATTGATCTGATTTTTTGCATGAACCTACTCTTGTATGTCTAGTTTACATGTGAATTTTCTTGGAATTATTTGTGGCATTTCCTAATTGTTTGAGATTTTTTCCCCTGCTTAGTCAAATGTTGACTTTTTGTGACACATGTTCCCATTTCATTTGTGAAATTCTCATACTTTATTGGATGGACATGAAATTTTACATGAGATAACTAGACTTACTCATCTTTGCCATGGTTTTAGTCCCATTCATTTATCATACACCATCTCTGATTTATGATTTTTCTAAGTTGATGCATGTTTGGTTGACTTCTTTGAGCATGTTCAAAATTGCTTTGACTTTCTGATTTTTATTGACTGCCTTCCACTTGTCCAAATGAGATGAAATTTGACATGCTTACCATGCTGTGGGTTGTGATTGAGCATGATTTATTTGATGATTTTTGGAAATGTTTGAGATTGGTTTTGATGCAAGTCTTGCTGTTGACTTCTATGAGCTTCTAAATGCCATGTTTTGACCTAATTTGTTCATGAAATGATGATGATGATTGATATGAATGTGAACCCAATTGGTTGTGTTTCTTAATTGTTTGAACATGATTTTGGATGCTTGCCCTTTGCTGTTTTGACTTTCTCATTCATTTTTGACCCTAGGCTTGTCCTAGTGGTCCTGTTACTCACCTTTGAGCTTATGTTTTCAGGTTGACCAACAAATGACCAATGAGACCAATTCTTTTTGATTGAGCTTGCTTAAATATCATTGTCTAAATTGTTTGTTTTGTAGGTGGCTTGGCTCACATGCCTTAAGCCTTATGCCCTGCACATCCACTTGCCCCTAATTTACTGTTGATGCCTGTCTCTTTTGCTTTGTGATTGAAGTTGCATACTAACTGTGCTTGACTGATTTCAGGTACTTTAGTTGCTTTTAGTTCCTTGTGAACTTTTGCTTTGCTTTGCTTGTATAAGCAACTTGCATTGAGGTATATTTCTAATCTTCATGTAGTCTGGAAGACCTGGCCTGTTACTTGGCCAGGCAACTGTCTGAAGTCCTCCTTAAGAGGCAATGTTTGTGGATGTTTAATTTTGTCCTTGCATAGAGTCAAAGACCTCCTAAGTGAAGAGGCAATTGGCAGAACCCAAGGGATATGCAACCTATCCCCTGCTATTCAGTGTGTCATCTGTTTTGCTCACACCACTGTGTTGATGCATTACAGATAAAAACCCAAGATCTTGTGCAATTGCACAGTTGAGTCAGTATCAAATGTGTAGAAGGGTTCCCACTTTCTGAACCCACACATTCTTGTCAAATGCTCTCCCAGGCCAGGGATAGAAGCAATGAGGCACACCCCTCATCTCCTTTCATCTGCTTCACCTTAGCCCCTCAATGGCAAGGTTAAGAGCACATTCACCCAGTTCCAGAGGTTTGCTTGTTGAGGTTGATATGACCCCTCGACTAAAACCTAACCCTTGTTTGAGTCACTTGCTTGTGTATAGTGTGTGCTATCTGTGCTTGTATGTTTGTTTGACTTGCTTCCTGTGCAAGTTAGGATTGTTTGACTTGCTTCCTGTGCAAGTTAGGATTGTTTGACTTGCTTCCTGTGCAAGTTAGGATTGTTTGACTTGCTTCCTGTGCAAGTTAGGATTGTTTGACTTGCTTCCTGTGCAAGTTAGGATTGTTTGACTTGCTTCCTGTGCAAGTTAGGATTGTTTGACTTGCTTCCTGTGCAAGTTAAGTTTGTTTGGCTTGCTTCCTGTGCAAGTTAGGTGTGTGTGTGGCTTGCTTCCTGTGCAAGTCATGTTTAGGATAGGCTTGCTTCCTGTGCAAGTTAGCTAGAAACCTTAACTTAGGGTTGATTTTGCATGATAACATCTAGGCTCGAGTCGTAGTCTCCCTAGTTGTGTCTCCCTCTGTTATCTGGTTAGGCTAGTCCTTTATCCCTCCGTAGGGGAACTACGTCGCCCTGATCCTCATACCAGATGAGGTACGTAGGCAGGAGATGAGCTGATCTCTCCGGGCGCCTATTCTTTTCTTTTGTGTGTGTGCTTGACAGTTATAGGCTCGAGTCCCCGACTCCCTATTAACTTGTTGTGCTGTTGTGTGCTTGGAAGTTGATGTAAGTCCATCGAGTGGCAGTTAGGTTCCAGTGTGCGTTTGTTTGGTTCGGATGCTGATGTAAGCCCAGTGATTGGCATTCAGGCTCCACGTTTGCCTCTTTGTGTGTGTTTTGGTTCGGATGCTGATATAAGTCCAGTGATTGGCATTCAGGCTCCACGTTTGCCTTTGCCTGTGTTTTGTTTGTGTGCGTGTTAGCCGAGCTACGAATGCTCTGATTCTCCTTCGTCCAAGGAGATACGTATGCATAGGATGCGATATCCTAGCGAGCACGTGTCGTTACCCCAGTCCGAACTACTTCGACTCTGATGTCTATGCTTGATAGACTAAGTAGGCCCAGGATGCGATATCCTGCCGAGTCAGTTTCAGTCTGTTTTCTTGTGTCTCTTTCAACCAGTGTGTGTGTGTGTGAGCAGTGTTTTAGCAACCATCTTCCTTCCTTTAGTGCGTGGATCCCGTCGAGTACGACGGATGCGTAGGGGTGCTAATACCTTCCCTTCGCATAACCGACTCCCGATCCCATTCTCTTTGGTCGCGAGACCATGTTCTTTCCAGGTTTACTCTGAGCGTTTCCTTTCCCTCTTTTGGGATAAATAACGCACGGTGGCGGCTCTGTTGTTCTTGTTCTCCCGCCGGTTTTTCGCGTGATGCGACAAAACTGACTCGGCAGAATATCGCATCCTGGGCCTACTTAGTCTATCAGGCATAGACATCAGAGTCGAAGTAGTTCGGACTGGGGAGACGACACATGCTCGCTAGGATATCGCATCCTATGCATACGTATCTTCTCGGACGAGAGAAGAATCAGAGCATTCGTAGCTCGGCTGACACGCACACAAACAAACACAGGCAAAGGCAAACATGGAGCCCGAAAGCCAATCACTGGACTTACATCAGCATCCGAACCAACAAACCCACACTGGAACCCGAATGCCACTCGATGGACTTACATCAGCTTCCAAGCACACAACAAGACAACAAGTTAATAGGGAGTCGGGGACTCGAGCCTATAACTGTCAAGCACACACTCAAAAAGAAAAAGGGCGCCCGGAGAGATCAGCTCAATCTCCTGCCTACATACTTCATCTGGTGTGAAGATCAGGGCGATGTAGTTCCCCTACGCAGGGAAAAAGGACTAGCCTAACCAGATAACAAAGGGAGACACAACACTAGGGAGACTACGACTCGAGCCTAGATGTTGTCATGCAAAGTCGTCCCTAAGTTAAGGTTTCTAGCTAACTTGCACAGGAAGCAAGCCTATCCTAAACATGACTTGCACAGGAAGCAAGCCACACCTAACCTAACTTGCACAGGAAGAAGAAGGGTCTCGATTGCAACTAGGGCAAGAGAAAGGGGAGGTCTCAATCGCAACGAGGGCGAGAGAAAAGAATTAGTGTTAGTTGTTAGTCAAACTCGACAAGACATCGCATCTCGTGCCTACGTATCTCATTTGGACATGAGAATCAGAGTTGTCGTAGTTCGGCTAAACTATTCCCGTTGGTTTGTGTTTTTTAAGTGGACAACGTCACTGCGCAATCTACCTGATGCTCGACCTTTGGAGACTTACTCACCTATAGTAGAAGGAGTTGACGTATCCTTAAGAGGGGATAATGTTTGTTTGTGTTTTAGGAAAGCCCAAGCAAGAAAGGAAGTCCTATACGAAGGAACCGTGCTACCTTAGTTGACATGCAAACGAGACTACGCGGAGTCTAGCAAACCTAGGGGATACAATCACACCACACAAGCACATACAGCATGAAATAAACACACCAACAAGGGGCTCAAACATCAAGGCTAGGTTTTAGTCGAGGGGTCATATCAACCTCAACAAACAAACCACTGGAACTGGGTAGTGTTAGCTCTTAACCTTGCCATTGAGGGGCTAAGGTGAAGCAGATGAAAGGTGAGTGAAGATGAGACTTCACAGCTCTTATCCCTGGCCTGGGAGAGCTTAAGACAAGAATGTGTGGGTTCAGAAAGTGGGAACCCTTCTACACATTTGAAACTGACTCAAATGTACAATTGTACAAGATCTTGGGTTTGTATCTGCAATGCATCAACACAGTGGTGTGAGCAAGGCAGATGACACACAGAATAGCAGGGGATAGGTTGCTTATCCCTTGGTTCTGCCAATTGCCTCTTCACTTAGGAGGTCTTTGACTCTATGCAAGGACAAAAGTAAACATCCACAAACATTGCCTCTTAAGGAGGACTTCAGACAGTTGCCTGGCCAAGTAACAGACCAGGTCTTCCAGACTACATGAAGATGAGAAATATACCTCAATGCAAATTGCTTATATAAGCAAAGCAAAGCAAAAGTTCACTAGGAACTGAGCAACTAAAGTACCTGAAACCAGTCAAGCACAGTTAGTATACAAGTCAAAGTTAAATAAAATGAAACAGATATCAACCAGTCAGCACAAGCAAGTGAATATGCAAGGCACAAGGCTCAAGGCATGTGAGCCAAGCCACCTACAAAACAAACAAGTTAATCAATGATATTCAAGCAAGCTCAATCAAAAAAAAAGTTGGTCTCATTGGTCATTTGTTGGTCAACCTGAAAACATGAGCTCAAAGGTGAGTAACAGGACCACTAGGGCGAGCCTAGGGTCAAAAGAGAATGGAAAAGTCAAAACAGCAAAGGGCAAACATCCAAAATCATGTTCAAACAATCAAGAAACAATACCAATTGGTTTCACATTCATATCAATCATCATCATCATTTCATGAACAAATTAGGTCAAAGCATGTCATTTAGAAACTCATAGAAGTCAACAGCAAGACTTAACTCAAAAGCAATCTCAAACATTTCCAAAAATCACCAAATAAATCATGGTCAATCACAACCCACAACATGGTAAGCATGTCAAATTTCATCTCATTTGGACAAGTGGAAGGCAGTCAATGAAAATCAGAAAGTCAAAGCAATTTTGAACATGCTCAAAGAAGTCAACCAAACATGCATCAACTTAGAAAAATCATAAGTCAGAGATGGTGTATGATAAATGAATGGGACTAAAACCATGGCAAAGTTTAGGATGTCTAGTCATCTCATGTAAAATTTCATGTCCATCTAATAAAGTATGAGAATTTCACAAATGAAATGGGAACATGTGTCACAAAAGGTCAACATATGACTAAACAGGGGAGAAAATCTCAAACAATTAGGAAATGCCACAAATAATTCCAAGAAAATTCACATGTAAACTAGACATACAAGAGTAGGTTCATGCAAAAAATCAATTCATTTGAAGGTCAAGAAGCATGGATCCAAAAATCATGAAGTTGGACATCAATGGTGTGACACAAATTGTCACACCCTAATTCAAAAAATCATAACTCACAAACCAGCAATGATAAATTCACAAACTCTACACCAAAATCACCATGAGTGTGTCTAGTTTAAGCACAAAACGTTTGGGAGCCATTGGATAAAGTATCACCATTTCACAAATGTTTTCGCAAAGTGTACAAAATATGAGCACATGTCACAAACCCTAATTCCATTAAAAATCCAGTCAATCAAAAAATCATTAAAAAACATGATAAAATACTAGACATCAAACAGGACATGATGCAAAAAATTTCATGAAATTTGGAATTGAATTGAAGATGTTATGAATTTTGTAAGTTGAGTAATCAATTTGGAATAAAAGAACAAAATGAACATGGTTTAGTGAGTCAACAAGTTGACCGATGGCAATCTGGTAAATATGCGCATCACTTATCAAAACGCAGCGCACAGCACACCAAAAGGAAATGTCCTGATTGGTTGTTATGGAATGGAACAGTGTAGCAAGCAGCAATACACGTGAAAACAAGAAAATCTGGGAAAGTTAGGGTTTGCTATACAGCAACAGTAACATATTCATCTTCTCCAAAAATCGTGGAAAGTGAAATCACCCAGAACATGAAATCGATTATACCATCGTGATCCTCAAACAACACACATACATATTCTATCATTCATTTACGTTAAAACACACTAGATAGCATGAATCAAGCAAAAACGACTTTGAATTTCAAAATTAAAAGCTAGATTTCTCCTAAACCAATCAACCATTTAACACGATTCCAAGTTCATAACACTCAGCAAGGTAAAGTCTACACATGGCATGGCAAAATTTTGAGAAAAGAAGTGGTCGAAACCTTACTTGATTTGGAAGAAAAATATGAAACCGTTGTTGTTTTGATGATGTTGGCTCAAACAGATGAAGCTGATGTTTGATAATGATGACTGCTTGAAGAAACTTGGCTCGAACAACTCAAATCCAGCTTGAATCTACACTTGCCATGGCTGAAGCTTGAAGAAAACAGAGCTAGAAAAGGAGCTTTCAGTTGGGAAAATATGATTGCAAAGAGCCTGAGATGATGCTTGGATGATGCAGCAATAATGGTATGGTCGTGGTCTTTGGAGGGTTTTGAAGATTTTGAAGAATGCAAGCAAGATGAAATTTGAGAGAGAGTGGATTTCTGTGATGCACACTGACTGCTACTAGGGTTTTTTGACAGAAAAATGTATTATATACTTCTGTTTAGGATTGCATAAGTGAGTGTTAAACATGATTCATGAAAATGTGGAGTAGAGTTGGTAAAAGTGTACTTTCTTTCCAATTTTCAAGCAACTAGGTGATGGCTATGTGTTCTGCATAAAAATGGGCTTGCAATAAGTCATAAACCACATTTCTGAACTATTTCAATTGGCCAAATGGTTTAAAAATGATTATTTTGAAAAGTCAAAATTCAACTCACTTGAAATTAATTAAGGCAAGTTCAAAAAGGCCATTTTGCATGGTGATGTTTTGGTGCATGAGGATGACATATTTGGAAAGATGAGGTCAAATGTGACTTGTAGGAAAAAACCCCACCAAATTTGGCCAAATGGTTTGGGAGATATGGCCTTTTGAAGTTCAAGAATTTCTGAAAATGATTCGATCATAACTTGCCAACCATACATGGGAATTGAGTGTTCTTGGACTTTTTGGAAATGGGAGAACAAGATCTTCAACTTTCATGTTGGGGAAAAATTCATTTGAAGCTTGTATCATGATGTAAGTTTGAGGATCAAGACTTTCCATTTTTGGTAAGTTTCAGTTACAGGTCCAGTTTCCATTTTTGGAAATTTCTGATCTGGCTTCAAATTCTTCCATGATGGTGTTTGCCATGATATATGAGGCCTATTGGGACATGAATAAGCTCTCTCAAACCAATTTCCATCATCAAATCACTGATTAAATGGACAGTTGACCAACAGTTGACTTTTAGGGTTTCTGACTGATTGTGCATTGACTGATGACTTCTGAACATCCAATCCTTGACCTAAACACTTCAAATAGACCCCCAAGTCATGTGAACATGTTGGACCAACCCTAGGGCCTTGGCTCAAAGGAATTTGTACTTGCTTGCTTGGTTGACTGATCTCCTGATCAGTTTGACCTAATTCTCCTGATGATCTTGCACTTGGGCAAAAGGGACAATGCAATGCTATGCAGTGGACCATGTTATGCTATGACCTATTATGAGAATGTATGTACAATGATAGGTGCAAATTTGAGGTGCTACAGATAGGAACAACTGGCTCTATGATTTGGATGGACCACAAGATGCACCACCTTCTCCTCTAGAGACACCCCAAATCTACTACCACTTTGACAATTATCTCTCTGATGCTGAATCACATGCCCTAGTTATACCTGATGCACCTCTCACCGATCATTTTGCTGCCTTCAAAGTTGTTCAGACAGACGTCGCCAATCTGAGAGGCGAGCTAAGCACCCTCCGCGTGGAATTCCACGGCTTTATGGATGTAGTGACAGAGAACCTGGATCACATTTACCAGCACTTCTACTCGTTCGCTCCTCCTACCAGCAGTCTCCGTAATGGCTAATTTATTATAGTGTTACCGATTTACTGACTTTTATTTTATTTTATTTTCTTGTTGGGATTTTATTGTTATCTACTTTTACACATTTGAATTTATTTAATTACTTTATTTCCTTTTATTCCAGTAGACAAATTATTTCATCTTTTTCCGTCTACCTGATTCTTTCATTCGTCAATTTTGCGATTAAATTCCATTCCAATATATCATGTTTTTCTATTCCCATACACTATATTATTGGTAAATTAAAAATTGCATGGTCAAAGAAAAAAATAAAAGCACATGCATGGGAAACCACACTGCATGTGGCGCCTGCCACACACAGTTGTGGTGCCCATGTGAGGGTTGTGGCGCCCTCCACAGGGCCCTAGTTGCTCCCGCCACACACACCAAAAGTGGCGCAGGCCACTACATACGCCTGCATGTGCAGGCTGTGTACTTTGGTCAATTCAACTCACCTTTATTGAGATGTTCCTTGCATGCAGACAATGCTTAAAGCCATTCAACCATTTTCAAAAACTCTTCGACCAAGGCATTGACTATGGTAAATGCTATTTATTTACCAATTAATTTTCCAACCACCATCACCTCTATATAAACCACCAACATTACCTCAACAATTCACAACTTTCATTCATATATTTCTCTCCTCTCTTACTCTATTCTCACTATATTACACAAAGAGTGTGAAATCCATTATGGCACAAATGAGGGAATACAAAATAGTGTTCAGAAACTGCGAGTCGGGCGAATTACAAGAGGAGACGTACACGTCTCTAAGTGCCAGAAAGATCGAATCAACAAGGTATGCCGATGAACACTGTTTATATGCCTTAGGAATTCAAGATAGTGTTAACTATATACTAGATACGTTAAATTTAAATTATTTTCTATCTCTCAAGGACCATGTCTTTGCTCAACTAACATTAGAATTCCTGAGTTCATTAATTTTTAGTCCCACACCCAACACAAATTGCTCCAGTGGGACTGTCCAGTTTCGTCTATTTAACGTCGAATCTGCCCTTACATTTTCCCAACTGACGGACCTGCTACATTTCCCCCATGGGGATGGCGTAGTAAGTGAGCTCCCAGATACTGAGGGTTGGCAACACGCTTTCCAAACATTTAGGAGGGCATTAATCGGTACAGTAACCCATAGTTTTGAGGGAAACAAAGCCACTTTAATTTAAAACCCGGTATTCGATATTTCCGCCAAATATTGGCGTGCACCATTTTTGGCCGAGCAAATTCTGACAAGGTGAACGACAAAAGAACTCTTTTATTTGTCTGCCACATTTTTGCCACAAAAGGTGAATACTGTCCCGTTTATGCTATCTCACATGCAGGCCATTGTCAATGCAAAGGGAGGCCCGATTATTTTTGGAGGTTTAATAACCTCCATAGCCAGAGTCCTAGGACTCGAAGAAAAATTCTCCAGGCTAACCCCGCTCCCGCATCATGCCATTGACATTGACATGGCAAGGAGCATGAAACTAGAAAAACGAAGGAGTAACGGTAGATTTAATTTAATAATTTCTAATAATGTATTACAAGATTTTATCCTCCCAAATCCAAATCACACAGATGTGCGCAACCTGGATAATTATTGTTATACTAATAATCCGACGCCTAATCAAGTCCCCGCGTATATTCTTAAGAATGTAGCTGCTGGCGAGGACATCGATGAGGATCACATTCCGGAGCAAACTGCTCCCGCTACTGAACCGCAAATCACACACACTTCATTTGAAAATGTTGCAGATACATCTTTCAGCAAGAGACCAAGAAGAAATGTGGCACCAGCCACTCTTGATGAGATCTATGTTGAACTATTATGGTGTAGAGAATTAGACGCTCAGCGAGACCTACAAATCTAAACCATGGGAGCTCAGCAAACTGAAATGATGCAAATCCTTCGCCAAATGCAGCATGATCAGCACGATTATGCCTTAAGGACTGAACAAAACATGTATGGCTTGATCGATGAAATGGAAACACTGACAATGCGTGTGGAAGATCTCCAGAACTATATGCCACTTCACCAGCCAGGAAACGGTGGACATCCATGTACAAGTGGCAGAAGGCGTCAGTAGCAGAATAAATCAGGTTCTACCTTTCTTTTCTATCTTACGTCATTGCATTGGGGACAATGCAAGATTTAAGTATAGGGGAGGAAGCTTTACCGCTTTTTATTTACCACTTTCTAGTTAGATTTATATTATTGTTATTTCTTTTTGTTATTTTATAATTTTATGGTTATTTTAATTTTTGTTAAAGTGTCAGTCGAGTTAAATATCAATGTGTTGTCGAGTGTTTATGTGTGGTTTCCGTTGTTTACTAATTCTCCTGTTTACTTGAGCCATACAAAATTTTTGCAAAAATCTAGACTTAGTAATACAGTGCATCTTTTGAAAATTCTGAACTATAAATCAAACTGAGGTTGAATTGTAGAGATTTGGAAAAGCTTTATAAAATCGGTATCACTTTAACACCTTAAATCTCCCAAGTATTAGATCGATTTGAGTACTTTTCATGCCATAGCCTTAAATTCTACCCTTTAATATTTCCTTAAGTAGTTTATCTAGCAGTCAGCACCATCCTAAGCACACACTACGCAAGAAGTCAATGCAAATAAGTGTATGATTTTCAGGCTTAAAAGAATAAAAGATTACAAAATGCATGAAAAACATTGTTCCCTCTAAGTTAGGTGACCCTCACCCGGTCATTTAGCCCAACGGTATAACCATCTTCAAATGTTATTTGAGCCAAAGTGCGAAAAAGAAAGAAAGAAATAATGATGAGATCATAGTCACTAACAGACTATCTTACTATGAATGTGAAAGGATAACGGTCTTAATGTGATTGCGCCAGAATGAAAAAGGATAAAAAGAAGGTTTAGTAAGGTAGGCTTGAGCATGACAACATGATTCGGTTTGGTTTGTAGGAGGGAGACTTATGGTTGCAACATTGCGACTTTGTGTTCTAACGATACCCTTAGTGTGGAAGTGAGTACCTGTTAATACAAATTTGAACCAAAGTAAAGTTTATAGACTAGAATGAGTATCTGAATGTAACTGTGTTTTCTTTGAGTCTCGATAATGTATGCTACAAATATTTTACAAAACTTTTTATTCATGTACGCTGCATTTGCTTGAGGACAAGCAAAGTTTTAAGTATGGGGGAGTTTGATAACGTGAAAATGTATCGTATTTTTGGCTCTATATGCACTGCTTTTTACTCGATTAACATTATTTATTACACATTATTTTATGTTTATCTGCAGGTATTTATCGATTAAAAGGTTTACCGCAAGAAAATGGAAAATAGAAAAAAGGAAAGAAAAAAGGCAAGAAAAGAGAAGGAAATGAGGTTTCCAATGGGATAATGGGCCACCAATGCAAATGGGCTTGTGGCGCCCATTACCCAAAGGATGTGGTGTCCGCCACATTGGGCCAAAAGGAAGGTGGAGCCCGCCACCAACCCTTGAAAAGTGGTGGGCAGTTACTACAAGAGTGGCGCTCGCCACTCATCATGGAATTAGGTTTGTGGCAACCACCACAACCGAGTCTCCCCACTTTTCCTACTTTTTCTCCACCCTTTTAGCCATGGTTTCCACTACTCTTGCTACAATTGAGGAATGTGAAAAGGATATAAAAATAGGACCATTCAGACTCGAGGCCTCTCTCTCCTCTCTTCTTCCAGTTTTTTAGTTTACGCTTAATTATTTCCAGCACTATTTTTCTTTTAGTTTCTAGGCAGTTTCTTACCATTGTAAAAGTGATAGTTTCTCCACATCGGGGACTATTACGGTTTATTATTTTTACGCATTTCGGATTCAATTGTAAGAGGTATTCATTACCAAAGCCGGCCAGAATTATTTAATCAAAGATTCAGGATTCAATTCCAGTTCTTAAATTGCCATCCAAGTTTATTACTTTTTGCTGTTTTATTTATTTATGTCTTACTGTATGTTTAATTCCCCAATTTCCATGTTTGTCACCTGATCTATGTCCGGCTAAACCTTAGGTATCGGTATGTAAAGACCGTCAAAACGACGGGATTCAATAAACAATTGGTGTTAGTTTTTATTAAAACTTATTTTTCCGGTTTTAGTTTCTTAATTTAATCAAATTGTTTTTCATACGAGAGTACAAAACAAACTAAGGTTACGGTCAATAAGAACGAGAGTTTGAGATTTTAACCAGATAGCTGAAACTAGGCATTAATCCTAAACACGGCGAGAGCGCTTTAGGATTAATTAGACTTTATCTATATTCAAAACATACTTTTAAATTCAAAATGAGACCGCGAGAGCCAAGCATTCTTGTTTAGGAGTATGGTCAGAGTCAATAAAAACGAGAGTGTGAGACTAAGTCCTTTCTATAAATAATTTCTACTGAAGAGTATTTTAACCAATAAGATTACACCAACTATCTATCGAATCCCCGAGGTTTGATGTATTACATACCGATATCCCTTATATCTTATATCTTTATCTTTATTCTATTTCATAGTTATTTCTCTTCATCCCTCCAATCTTAGAAGAATCATTCGCCTTAGATTTGCATAGTAACTTTAGACAACGATACGTTCGATTATTAGTCCTTGTGGGTTCGATAATCTTTAAAACTACACGATAGGACTGTGCACTTGTAGTCACGATTCACATAGACTTACCAAAGTTGCGGTCAATCATAAACTTTTAAAGTTAGTGTGCCATGGTCTATGTCAAAATTTCATCGACTTGTCCGCATGAATGGTTGACCAAAAATAATAGGGTTTTCTTCATCCTCAGATATGTCTATGATCATAAAATCAATAGGAAACTCAATTCTTTTATTGTCACTAGTACGTCTTCTGCTATCTCGTATGCATTATTTATGGAGTGGTCTGTAAACTTTAGATTTTTCCTTGTATCATTGACATTTCCAATACCAAACCTTTGGTAGATTGACAGTGACATCAGACTCACACTGGCTCCAGAATTAATGTACCTTCTTGAAAGTTCTGTCTTTTATAGTGCATGGGATTGTGATCGCTCTGGGATCTTTCTGCTTGCTTGGGATTCTCCTACCTAGTGATATTGCACTATATTTTTCATTCAAGGCTACTGACCCATCTCCTATTGGTCTCTTTTCGGTGATTACCTCTTTCATGAATTTTGTGTACATGAGCATTTGCTCGAGTGCTTCAAAAAAGGGCATATGACTCTCTATATTTTTTAATATTGTGATGAATTTCTCAAAGTTTGTCTCTCAAGGTTCCTTCTTTGTTACTCTCTGAGGGTAGGGTAACTTAATCACAAGTTTAGCCTCCTTTTTATTTTTCTCTTTAATTGGCTTTACAGGTGGTGTAACTTCTTCATCTTTAGCAGTTTTCTCACTTCTCGTCGTAAAAACATTAACATTCTCATGATTTCTTGGATTTTTTATTGTTTCACTAGGTAAGGAACCTTGTATTCAAAAACCTGCTATTTGTTGTTCTATCTGACCCATTTGAACTTCAAGATTTTTGATAGAAGCGGTTGTGTTCCTGTGATTATTTCTTGTTTCCACTTGGAACTAGGAATTTTGAGCTACCAACTTTTCAATGGCAAGTTCCTAATCGGCCTTTTTGGGTGCTTCTTGCTGATATTGTTGATGTTGTTGTGGGTACTATTGTTGTTGTTGGTACTGTTATGGTTATTTATTATATTGAATGTGACTCTGCTTTGGAACATTCCCTTGCTGATCTTTCCAGGAAAAATTTGGATGATTCTTCCACCTTGGATTATTAGTGTTAGAATAAAGGTTGTTCTGCTTTAGAAATTTTATCTTTTCAATTTGTTGTGCGGTTGCACTACAGTATACAAACAATTGAGGTCCTGCACAAATTTCACAATTCACATTCTGGACTGGCTGAATTTGAGCTACCTGTTGTGTGCCAATATTCATAGCCTTTAGTTGCTTCTCTACTTATGCAGTAATTGTATCTTTTGTCCTTATTTTATTTGTTTCAAGCTTCAAATCAATAGTTCCTTCTGATTTGCTTGAACGCCTATCATATAACTCCAAATGCTCATTTGCAGTTATTACCTCAATGATCTTTCTAATACTTGTGGTTGTTGAAAAGTTTGATGAGCTACCAGGTGTTGTATCAATCAATTATTTTGTTTTTAGTCTAAGACCATTGACAAAAATCTGCATTTGCTTCGTCTGATCCAAGTTCTGTATAGGACAAGCAACAAGTATCCTTTTGAATCGTTTGTATGAATCACCAAGTGATTCATCTTAATTTTGTTTGAAGTTCGTGATGTCATATCTCTTCCTGAGGAAAACTGAAGCTGGAAAATACTCATTCATAAAAGCGGTTTCCATTTGCTCCCAGGTGGTAATACTCCTAACAGGTGATGAGTAGAACCATTCTTATGCATCTTCAGATAGGGTAAAAGGGAACATTCGTAGCTTCTTTTCCTCTTCAGTGTTCCCCTCTATCTTGAGAGTGGTGCTCATAGTCAGAGCCTTTGTACATTCTTATTTGCATCTTCATTGATTTTTCCCGAAAAGGGTTTCCGGTTTCCTCTCATGTTGATTAATAGTGTTGGGGTGCAGCTGAAAGTTTGGCACATTCACCGGTTGGTTCAAAATAGTTAGCCTATCGCCCGATGCATTTGTCATCCCATAGTACCCTAACAATCTTTCTGGTGGTGGTGGATTTTTACCTGTCGTTTCAGCCTCTCTTTCTGGCTCTTTTTCCGACTCTGAATATGGCTTTGAATGAATGATTGTTTGTTCTTTGTATAATTCTAGTTTTGCCAATCTAGCTTGTCCGAGTCTTGCACGCAAAGTTCTTTCGATTTCTGCATTAAAAGGAAATTCAGTTGAGGTCTTACCTCGCATAAAATATCAGAGACAGATTAGTTGATAAAGGTTGAACTAAATTAAATGACAGAAATAAAATTTTAGTTGCAAAGCAACAAAATTTCAATTGAACTAAATTTAAACTTTATATTTTGGCAGTACCCAACAACGACACCAAAAACTTGATCAGAAAAATAGCAAGTGTATTATTCTGCCTTTATAGTAATAATGAGGAGGGTTCCCTGAATGTCGATCTCAAGGACTGCTCGTAAATATTCAGTGTTAAATTGTTGTTCAATTAAACAAAAATCTAGTGTTAGGGGGTTTGAGAGATAATTACCAATAAAATAAATAATGCTGAAAAGGGTTTTCAAGATAGAGTAATATGCTAGGGAAGGTGTGTGAATTGAACCTGTAACAACTCTATGTCACTATTGCATCAACAAATATCAATTAATTACTATCAGTTCTCAAGGGTGTTTTCTCCCAAGGATTTGGTTAGAAAACCTTTAATCATTCAACCCTAATTCCTACGTCCATAGAAAATTACTGGTGAAATTAAGCCTTATTATATCGAGAACAATTTGTTTCCTACAGGGTAACCCTAGTCTTAGGTAATATCTATTGTAGAATAATCTCACGAAAGCATTATCAACGGTGGTCCAACCTAATTGATAATCATGTAACAATCTCAATTGTTCCGAAAGAGAAAGCATTAAGCACATAACCAGATTAAAGTAATAATAAAAAATAATATTGTCATTGCAAATATAAACTCAAAGTCATTACAGACTCAAATCAGGGAAACCCCCTAGCATTAGGGGGTTTAGCTACTCATAATATTCAAGCAAATCAAAATATAAAATGGAAACATTACAAGTATTCAGATGAACTTTGATCTACAATTTTCACTCATAAAAAATTCCTTTTCTCCCAAAGCCTTGATTTCTTTCTCTCCTCAAAAAGTTCTTTATCTTGTTTGAAAACTCCCCTTTTAATAGCCAAGTTTTCTCTCTTCTCAAACAGATCCACAAAAGTCCATCACATCTGCCTCACAATTTATCAAAATGCCCCTCACTCAGGAATAACAACAGAAAAGTCAAAATTAGACTTTTTTCACGTATGCCTGCTACGGATGGCCGTAGAAGGCCACCGTTTTAATGATCATGTCCCAGGTCCCCTACTACGGCCCGTAGCAGGTGCTACGGGAGGTCGTAGCAGACCACTGTTTTGGTGAATGTTTGCTTTTGTGCCAGACCCCCCTACTACGGCCTATAGCCGGTGCTATGGGTGGTCGTAGTAGGTCTTTGTTTGAATTGTTTTCTTTTGTGCATTCAGGCCTCCCGCTACAGCCTATAAACAATGATTTTCTGTACGAAAGACTCATAGCCCAATTAGAAAGAAATACAGCTAAAGATGCGTTAACCCATAAGGATACCAAAACAAACGAAGTAGTGGAAGCAATTTACACCCAAACCACATTACCATGGTACGCTGACTTCGCCAACTACTTAGCAGCTAGAGTGCTCCCGCCAGACTTGACCTACCAACAAAAGAAAAAATTCTTCCACGATCTTAAACACTACTATTGGGATGAGCCTCTACTTTTTAAGAGAGGCACCGATGGCATTTTCCGTCGATGTGTCCCAAAAGTTGAGGTAGAAAAAATAATTTCCCACTGTCATTCTGCTCCTTATGGAGGACATGCAAGCACCTCGAAGACTTGCGCTAAGATCTTGCAAGTCGGCCTCTTTTGGCCCACTCTATGGAAAGATGTCCACATCGCGATCACAAATTGCGACCGGTGTCAACGCACTGGCAACATATCTAGACGTGACGAAATTCCGCTTAAAGGCCTTTTGGATGTAGAAGCCTTTGATGTTTGGGGAATCGATTTATGGGACCTTTCCCATCTTCTTTTGGTAACAAGTATATCCTTGTTACGGTCGATTACCTATCAAAATGGATTGAGGCCATAGCCTCTCCAACGAATGAAACACGAGTGGTAATTAGACTCTTTAAGCGAATAATCTTCCCTAGATTCGGAGTGCAGAGACTTGTCATCAGTGATGGTGGCTCCCATTTTATTTCAAAGACTTTTGAAAAGTTATTACTGAAATATGGAGTCCGGCATCGCATAGCAACACCCTACCACCCACAGACGAGTGGGCAAGTAGAAGTCTCAAACCGAGAAATTAAACAAATCTTAGAAAAGACAGTTGCCACCTCTAGGAAAGATTGATCCTCAAAATTACCAGAAGCCCTGTGGGCATATAGGACAACTTATAAGACCCCAATAGGAACCACACCTTTTAAGCTAGTTTATGGAAAATCATGTCATCTGCCGGTAGAATTAGAACATAAAGCATATTGGGCCATTAAGACCCTTAATCTCATTTAATTTTATCATAAATTTATAATTACTACTATTGCTTAATCTTCATTTATTTGTTTTCTTCTTTATTTATTTTTCATAAAGTTAATCGGTAAATTTCTGTATTATTGACCATTACTAACTTAATGCTATTATCTACTTGATTTTATCTAGCTACTGACTATCACAATGCAACAAGTAGATTACATAGATATAGTCTTCATAGGCAGAGCTCAAAGGAGACGTTTTGAGGCTCTAGCTCAGAGAGAATTGACACTAACATTGTACCCATATGGACGCTCCATGACCAAGTTAGGTATAAGAGACAGTGTTACGTTCCAAATTAACCAACTAGGTTGGGACACCTTTGCTATCAGAAGAAAATTTAGTTCCTACAGTGGGTTGACCTTAGAATTCCTAAGCTCCCTAGTGCACCTGCCAAACCATGGTATTGGACTTAACAAAGGCCTAATCACCTTTAGGTTGTTTGATATGGATTACGGCTACACCCACAGAGAAATGGTTGAACTCCTGGGATGTACTAATGGCCCTGATACCTTTACCATTACCTAGGAAGACAGGTTAGTAGAGAATCAATTAGATCTCTTCTGGGGTAACATCACAGGAAACGACCATCCCGAGCCAGACCTTACGCATTCAGAGAATATTCATAACCCTATGATTCGTTACTTTCATAAGATCCTAGCTCACACCTTGTTTGGAAAGGAACATAACATTTGTGTCCAAAGACGAACTCTTCATAATGTACTGCGCATCACATGCCCGACCTGTTAACGCTGCTACGTTTATGATAGCTAATCTGTATCGTATGGCACAGGAAGACTATGGACCAATTTTAGTGGGAGGCTTAGTGACCATGATAGAAAATTCCATCGGACTGAGACATCCACTTATCAGGCTCACCCCTTTAGGTGGAATATGACCAATGAATATTGACTTTTGCTTCAACAACGGTATCATTAGGAACCTAGGTCCAAATGTGTTTGAATTTCTAATTAACCATGAAGTAGTACACCTGTTTACCCTGCCAGACCCTAGGAAAAGTGTACATGATAGGAACAACTGGCTCTATGATTTGGATGGACCACAAGATGCACCACCTTCTCCTCTAGAGACACCCCAAATCTAAGACCACTTTGACAATTATCTCTCTGATGCTGAATCACATGCCCTAGTTATACCTACTGCACCTCTCACCGATCATTTTGCTGCCATCAAAGTTGTTCAGACAGACGTCGCCAATCTGAGAGGCGAGCTAAGCACCCTCCGCGTGGAATTCCACAGCTTTATGGATGTAGTGACAGAGAACTTGGATCACATTTACCAGCACTTCTACTCATTCGCTCCTCCTACCAGCAGTCTCCGTAATGGCTAATTTATTATAGTGTTACCGATTTACTGAATTTTATTTTATTTTATTTTCTTGTTGGGATTTTATTGTTATCTACTTTTACACATTGGAATTTATTTAATTACTTTATTTCCTTTTATTCTAGTAGACAAATTATTTCATCTTTTTCCGTCTACCTGATTCTTTCATTCGTCAATTTTGCGATTAAATTCCATTCCAATATATCATGTTTTTCTATTCCCATACACTATATTATTGGTAAATTAAAAATTGCATGTCAAAGAAAAAAATAAAAGCACATGCATGGGAAACCACACTGCACGTGGCGTTTGCCACACACAGTTGTGGTGCCCATGTGAGGGTTGTGGCGCCCTCCACAGGGCCCTAGTTGCTCCCGCCACACACACCAAAAGTGGCGCAGGCCACTATATACGCCTGCATGTGCAGGCTGTGTACTTTGGTCAATTCAACTCACCTTTATTGAGATGTTCCTTGCATGCAGACAATGCTTAAAGCCATTCAACCATTTTCAAAAACTCTTCGACCAAGGCATTGACTATGGTAAATGCTATTTATTTACCAATTAATTTTCCAACCACCATCACCTCTATATAAATGACCAACATTACCTCAACAATTCACAACTTTCATTCATATATTTCTCTCCTCTCTTACTCTATTCTCACTATATTACACAAAGAGTGTGAAATCCATTATGGCACAAATGAGGGAATACAAAATAGTGTTCAGAAACGGCGAGTCGGGCGAATTACAAGAGGAGACGTACACGTCTCTAAGTGCCAGAAAGATCGAATCAACAAGGTATGCCGATGAACATTGTTTGTATGCCTTAGGAATTCAAGATAGTGTTAACTATATACTAGATACGTTAAATTTAAATTATTTTCTATCTCTCAAGGACCATGTATGTGCTCAACTAACATTAGAATTCCTGAGTTCATTAATTTTTAGTCCCACACCCAACACAAATTGCTCCAGTGGGACTGTCCAGTTTCGTCTATTTAACGTCGAATATGCCCTTACATTTTCCCAACTGACGGACCTGCTACATTTCCCCCATGGGGATGGCGTAGTAAGTGAGCACCCAGATACTGAGGGTTGGTGTAGCAACCTGAAAAATACAGTGCGCGAAAAAACAACCGGCGAAAGAAAATGACAGAAGAGTCGCCACCGTGCGTTATTCATCCCAAAGGAGGGAAAGGAAACGCTCGAAGTAAACCTGAAAAAGGAAAGGACAAGACGGGGTCTCGCAACCAAATCTTGGGTTCGGGAGTCGGTTATGCGAAGGGAAGGTATTAGCACCCCTACGCATCCGTAGTACTCTACGGGATCCACTTTTGTAGTTTTTGTCTAAAGGGTGTGAGTTTATCTTGTGCTGTTTACCAAAAAAAAAGGGTTAAATGAAAATGACTCGCGCGGATGTCGCATCCACTGCATACGTATCTCATCTGAATATGAGAATCAGAGTCTTCGTAGCTCGGCTGACCTATGGGTTGGGGGGATGTGTGCTCGCTAAGACATCGCGTCTTATGCCTACGTATCTCATCTGGAATGAGAATCAGAGCAAGCCGTAGTTCGGCTAACTATGGGGTTATGGATTGGGTTTTGGACGAACGACGTCACTACGCAATCTACCGGATGCTCGACCTTTGGAGACTTACTCGCCTGTAGTAGAAGGAGTTAACGTGTTGCTTTGGGTTTTAGGGTTTGGGATGCTCAAGGGCAAAAAGGCAGTCCTTGACGAAGGAACCGCGCTACCTGCAGGGATACGAACACATACAAAACAAACATGTATAAAGTAAATGTGCCAACAAGGGGCTCAGAAGTAAATAAACAAAAGAAAACAAATGCCTCCTATCGAGGTCTTCCAGCTAAGAAAGCGATAAAATGCGGAAAAGAGGTAAAAGTACCACACGGATAAAGATCCGAAGTAACAGCAATTAAAGGACTAAGAAACCCAGGGATCTCCCAAGCTAATGCCATCAAAGAAAGGTGAGTCAGTACAGGTAATCGGAATGAACCTCCAGGGGGTATCCCACAAATAAAGTGGGAAAACCACGCAAACCATCTCTGCAAGAGTCTGTGAGCCCTCACAAAAACTCAACAAAAGGGTTAGTGAAACACGATAAGCATTTTTTTCATGGATAATAGTATGGTTTCAGAAACCTCAAACCCTGTGGCATACATTTCAAAAATCATGTGATTAAACATTCAAGGCATAGGTTTCACCCATTCATGCATAATTAAACCCGTGGGCAAAAACATAATGAAATTCATCCATCATACCTCATACATTCAGATGATCCAAATTAAGAGCATAAAATCATGGGAATGAGGCAAACCTGATGGGAGAGACCGGTTGAAATCAAATGGCACGGCTGGGTTTGCAAGGCAATGTTAGGGTTTGCGTGAGATGAAAGTGTGTGAGTCAGATTGAATTTTTCAGAGCTGCCTGGGGGTTGCTCTGAGTTCTCTGTCAGGTTTCTCTCCAGGTTTTGTCAAGGGTTTTGTTTCAAGGAAACCTCAGAGTATTTTTCTTCTCTTCCTTTTTCTGTCTGATCTCCCTCTTTTATAACCTGATTTTCATGGCTTTGTGGGCTCAAATGAGAGAGGTCCAAGTCCAAGTTTTTTCTATTATATTTTATTTATTTTTTTATTATTATTATTATTATTTTTTTATTTATTTATTTATTATTTTATTTTTTTATTATTATTATTATTATTTATTTTTTTATTATTATTTTTTTAAAAGTTTCTTGGATCTAATTCAGGGGGAGCTTTTTTAAAAGTTTCTTCTGAACTCCCTAGTACTAATTCAGGGGGAGCTTTTGTCTATCTGATCTAATATTTTTCATGTTTCATCTGATAATTTTATTTGTTTTGTCATCATCAAAAAGGGGGAGATTGTAAGAACAAAAATAGTTCTACAATAGATTCCATGATTTTGATGATAACAAAGGATGAAACCAAAAGTGGTACCCTAACGAAAAGTTTCTAAGTGTGCAGGGTTCTAAAGAAAGAAGAATTAAATCTGATGATGTCATCAGATGCAAAACAAGATCAGATGCAAAATCTCAAGTATCAGAAGCATCTAAAGAGAAATCTCGTTTTAAGAAGCTCTGACTCTGGACAAAACTGCAAGTATCAGAAGCATCTGAACATGAAGTAAAGTCTAGAAGCTCTGACTCTGAACAAATGCCTTCTGTAAACTCTGAAGTTATCAGCGCTTTCTGAACATTCAAGAAATAACATCAGAAGCAAGTTTCTCCAGATACACAAAGACTCTAATCAGAATTGTTAATCATGATGAAGTAACGTTTAAGCCAAGTTAAAGTTCTGCAAATGGATTTCCTCAATTAGAAAGAGACGTTAATCTCCACTTCCAAGAGAAAAGATACTAATTGTGGTAAGTAGTCACTTCTAAGAGAAAAAGTCTACTGCAGAAGCTATTAATGGAATGGCGTAACTACATCTCAATATCCAACAGATTCAACGCTACTTCAACTCTACTTCAACTCCTATAAATAGAGAAGAAATCTCATTCAGTAAACACGAAGAAATCACTAGCCAAAACTATACTGAAATCATATCACGCTCAAGAAAAACATCTTTGTTCTTCAAAGATTTTCACTAAGCTTTTGCTTATCAAGTGAAAAATTTGTTCTTAAGTTTGTAATATTTGCTTTCTTAGAAGCACTCTAGATTACACATCTTGTATCTTATTTTTATTTGATTTCCTCAAGTGACTCTTTGCAGTCTGTAGACTTGAGAGGACTAAGAGATTTTCTTCTCTCTTAGGGGTTGTTTGTAATCTTTCAAGATTAGTGGATTAAGTCCTTGTTGAAGGCGAAATCACCTTGGCCGGGTGGACTGGAGTAGCTTTGTGTTATAAGCGAACCAGTATAAAATCATTGTGTGATTTCATTTTGCAAAAGCGCTTATTTTTCAAACAATTCAAACCCCCCTTTCTTGTTTTTCTCACCTTCAATTGGTATCAGAGCTCCGGCTCTGTTATTGATTTTCAAATCAAACACTTAACCGTGTAGAGAGATCCAGTGCGAGAAAAACAAATGGCCCACTCAAATGAGAAAGATTCTTACAATGCCAAGCCTCCTGTTTTTGTTGGAGAAAAGTTTGATTACTGGAAAGATAGAATCGAAAGTTTCTTTCTTGGTTATGATGCTGACCTCTGGGACATTGTCACAGATGGATACAAACCTCCAACCTTAAATGGAGCTGAAGTTCCCAGAAGCAAAATGTCAGAAGATCAGAAACGTGAGTTCAAAAATCATCACAAGGCCAGAACAATACTTCTAAATGCTATATCATACAACGAATACGAAAAGATCACCAACAGAGAGACGGCTAAAGATATACTTGACTCTCTGAAGATGACCCATGAAGGAAACTCCCAAGTCAAGGAGACGAAGGCTCTGGCGTTGATCCAGAAATATGAAGCCTTCAAGATGGAAGATGACGAAGCTATAGAAGCTATGTTTTCCAGATTCCAAACTCTTATTGCAGGTCTTAAAGTGCTAGACAAAGGATACACTACTGCAGATCATGTTAAGAAGATAGTCAGAAGTCTGCCAAAGAAATGGAGACCAATGGTTACTGCTCTGAAGCTATCAAAGGATCTGAACAATATCAGCCTTGAAGAACTTGTTAGTTCTCTCAGAAGCCATGAGATAGAACTAGAGGAGGATGAGCCTCAGAAAAGGAACAAGTCAGTGGCGCTGAAGTCCAGACCTGAAAGACGGAAGTCAGACAGAACCAAGGCTCTTCAAGCAGAAACTGCAGACACTGATGACTCTGAACCTGAAGACTCTGATGATGAAGAAGAACTGTCCTTACTAACCAGAAGAGTTAAGCAACTCTGGAAAAGAAGGAACAACAACTTCAGAAGATCAAGACCCAGAGGGGATAGATCAGAGTCAACTTCAAAAGGTAAACCTAATAAAGATATTACCTGTTTTGAATGTAAAGAAACAGGTCATTATAGAAATGAATGCCCCAAGCTGAAGAAAGATAACTCTAAGAAAGAAAGCTTCAAGAAAAATGCCTTCAGAACAAAGAAGGGATTAATGGCCACCTGGGACGATAGTGAATCAGGATCATCAGAATCTGACTCTGATGAACAAGCCAACGTAGCATTTATGGCTACCACATCCAGCAGCTCAGATGAAGAATCTGAAGAGGTATTTTCTGAACTTTCTAGATCTGACTTAGAATCATGTTTATCAGAAACTCTTACCTCTCTTCAGAAATTAAAACAAAAAGTTAAAAGCATTAAAGGCCTTCTTAAAGCAAAATCTGAAGAATGTAGTGAACTTGAGACAACAATTCTAGCACATGAAGATACAATCAAATCTTTAACGTTAGAAAGAGATGGAGCTAAAACAAAAAGCTTAGAATTAGAAGAAGTGTTGTCTCAAGCACCACAAACTTCAAATGAAATTATTTATAAGTATGAAGAAGCCTTTCAACAATTTCTGAAGAATGGGATAAATAGGAGTATTATGGCATCCATGATTTATGGAGTAGGTCAGAATAATAAAAGGGGAATTGGGTATGATTCTGATTCTGATAAAACTTCTACCAGTAACCAGCTTAAATCTCCTTTTTCATATCATTACACACACACACAAGAACAAAAATTTAAGAATGCTAGAAGACCCAAAGTTGTAAGAAACTCTGGGAAAACTAATCTAAAAGGACCCAAGAGATTCTGGGTACCGAAAGATAAGATTATCTATGTTGCAGATATCCTATGCAGCAAAGTTCAGACACCAGTCATGGTACCTGGACTCTGGATGCTCGCGACATATGACGGGAAGAAAGTCTATGTTCCAAAGCCTGGAACTTAAAGACGCTGGCTTTGTAGGCTTCGGAGGAGATCAGAAAGGAAGGATCAGAGGCTCCGGAACTATTGGCAAGAGGAAAAACAACATTTACAAAATAAATCTTTCTGATTTAAAAGATCAAAATGTTAAATGTTTAATGTCAGTTCACGAAGAGCAATGGGTATGGCATAGACGCTTAGGCCACATTAGCATGAGAAACTTTCTCAGCTAACTAAACTTGAGTTAGTCAGAGGCTTACCTAAACTGAAGTTTTCTTCAGATGCTCTGTGTGAAGCTTGTCAGAAAGGAAAGTTTTCAAAAACATCTTTTAAAAAGAAAAATGTTGTTTCTACCTCCAAGCCTCTGGAGCTTCTTCACATTGACTTATTTGGTCCTGTGAAAACAGCATCAGTCAATGGAAAGAAGTATGGACTAGTAATCGTTGATGATTACAGCCGCTGGACATGGGTAAAATTCCTAAAGCACAAGAGTGAGTCTCACTCTGTATTCACCAGTTTCTGTTCTAAAGTGCAAAAAGAATTTGACTCTAAAATTGTTAGAGTCAGAAGTGATCATGGTGGAGAATTTGAAAATAAAGATTTTGAAGAACTATTTGATTCTAATGGAATATCCCATGATTTTTCCTGCCCTAGAACTCCACAACAAAATGGAGTTGTAGAGAGGAAGAATAGGACACTCCAAGAAATGGCCAGAACCATGATAAATGAAACAAATGTAGCAAAGCACTTTTGGGCAGAAGCTGTAAATACAGCGTGTTACATTCAGAATAGAATCTCTATTAGACCTATTCTGGATAAGACTCCCTATGAACTGTGCAAGGGAAGAAAACCCAACATTTCATATTTTCATCCTTTTGGATGCATTTGCTTTATATTAAATACTAAAGAACATCTGAACAAGTTTGATTCCAAAGCACAGAAAGGTATTATGTTAGGATACTCAGAACGCTCTAAAGGCTACAGAGTATACAACACAGAAACCAAAATTGTGGAGGAATCAATTCATGTTAGATTTGATGATAAGCTTGACCCTGAAAAGTCAAAGCTAGTTGAAAAGTTTGCAGATTTAGAGATCACTCTGGTAGAATCTGAGAAAACTCCAGAAGCAACTGTCACTCCAGACTCTGAAGAAATTAAATCTCCAGAAATTCCAAGGAAAGTCAAGAGTCGTAGCAACGTATCTGAAGATTTGATTTTGGGAAACAAAGATGAACCTGTTAGAACCAGATCTACCTTCAGAACTTCTGAAGATATTCCTCTGGGATTAGTGTCTCTGATTGAGCCTACGTCCTGTGATGAAGCTCTTCAAGATAATGATTGGGTGGCAGCTATGCAAGAAGAGTTAGATCAATTCTCCAAGAATGATGTCTGGGATCTCGTTCCTAAACCCAGAGGCACTCATGTCATTGGAACCAGATGGGTTTTCAGAAACAAACTGAACGAGAAAGGAGAAGTTGTCAGAAACAAAGCACGACTGGTAGCTCAAGGTTATAGTCAACAAGAAGGTATTGATTATAATGAAACCTTTGCTCCAGTCGCAAGGTTAGAGTCTATTCGTCTTCTTGTATCTTTTGCTATTAATCATTCTATCAAATTATACCAAATGGATGTCAAAAGTGCATTTCTAAATGGTTATATTTCAGAAGAAGTGTATGTCAATCAACCTCCTGGTTTTGAAAACTCAAATTTTCCAGAACATGTTTTCAAACTTAAGAAATCCTTATATGGACTTAAACAAGCTCCCAGAGCTTGGTATGAACGTCTGAGCAATTTTCTTCTGGAACAAAATTTTATCAGAGGGAAAGTTGATTCTACACTCTTCTGTAAAAACCATAAAAATGATCTCGTGATATGCCAAATTTATGTTGATGACATTATTTTTGGTTCTGCTAATATCTCTGTTTGCCAAGAATTTTCTAAGTTAATGCAGGCAGAATTTGAAATGAGTCTAATGCAAGAACTAAAGTTCTTTCTGGGAATTCAAATCAATCAAACTCCAGAAGTCACGTACATTCATCAAAGCAAGTACATTAAAGACGTTCTAAAGAAGTTTGATATGTCTGAATGCAATTCTGCAAAGACTCCCATGCATCCAACTTGCATTCTGGAGAAGGAAGAGGTAAGCAACAAGGTTTGTCAGAAGCTCTATCGAGGTATGATAGGCTCTCTTCTCTATCTGACTGCTACTCGTCCTGATATTCTCTTTAGCGTCTGTCTTTGTGCCAGATTCCAATCAGATCCTAGAGAATCTCATTTAACAGCTGTTAAGAGAATTCTTAAGTATCTGAAAGGAACTCCTAACCTGGGCCTGATGTATGAGAAAACATCAGAGTATAGGCTTTCTGGTTATTGTGATGCAGATTATGCAGGAGATAGAATAGAACGAAAAAGCACATCTGGAAATTGCCAGCTTCTGGGAAACAACTTAATCTCCTGGGCTAGCAAAAGACAGTCAACAATTGCTCTATCAACTGCAGAAGCAGAATACATCTCAACATCACTGTGCACAACCCAGATGCTCTGGATGAAGCATCAGCTAGAAGATCTCCAGATATTCGAGAGTAACATTCCTATCTTTTGTGATAATACTGCTGCTATTTGTTTAAGTAAGAATCCTATTCTACATTCCAGAGCCAAACACATAGAAATTAAACATCATTTTATTAGAGACTATGTTCAGAAAGGAATAGTAACGCTGAAGTTCATTGATACAGAACATCAATGGGCAGATATCTTTACTAAGCCTCTAGCTGAAGATAGATTTCTTTTCATCTTAGAAAATCTGAACATTAAAAATTGTCCTGAGTAAAATTTGGCTCTGAACATGTAAAATGAGACTCTGATAAAAACAAATATACTTCTGCCTCTGACTCTGATACTTCTACCAAGTTAAGAAGATATCTGAGTTAGAAAACTTCAGAAATCCTTTGGTATTCCTGAAGATCAGAAACATCAACACGTGGGGAACATGCGTCTAACCCTAGAACTTCTAGACAGCTGTCAAAAGAAATCAAAGGTCAGAACGCTTGAAATCTCCTTGAGCAGTGTGCTTACTGTTGGGATTAGACATTCATTAATGAGCTGTAATCATTTTTCCCCCAAACGTGCTATTTTGGTTTTTGTGCTAACGCTGGTATGTGTGTCGTTTTGCATGTGTTTTTACCCTTAGTATATAAACACTTTTCTCACATTTCACACACTTATCACTCTCACTCACTCTTAAACCCTAAACCCTCTCTCGAAGTTTTCTCTGCAACCTTCTCAGTTCTTCATTTTCTTCATCAATCTTCGTCATGAATCCTCAAGAACAAGCTGTTTTTAACTTCTCCCAACAAATGGAAGCTGCTTCTAACCCCCAAACCTCAAACACTCAAACACCCATGGTTGTAGATGTTACCACGACCCCAGTTTACAAAGAACCTCACATTTTGGAACGTGAACAACACATTCATCTTTCAACTCCCTTTGAAGGTTTGGATGTACTGTGTGAATCGCTGGTGGATTTTGAGAATTTGAAAAGAAATGGCGTTGATTTAACTGAAGATCTTCGCAAGCAAGGTTGGGAAACCTACTTCAACAGATTGTATGGTCCAATCTATCCTCTTCTGGTGAAAGAATTCTGGAGATGTGCAGATGCTGATGATGAGTTCATCGTTTCTTTTGTTCTGGGAGTGAAGATCATTATCACAGAAGCATCTATTGCTTCTTTGCTGAATATGGAAAAAGCTGGAGGTAAAAGGATTTACAACATTCCTCCAAGGTCCAAGCGCATCACAGAAGTCATTAACCCTACAATCTTCAAGGCAAATGTTGAAGGAAACCCATCTAAGAACAAGGAGCTTCATCAGAACCTCCGAGTTTGGTTGAAGATTATTCTGGGAACAATCCATCATCGTCCAGCCTCCAACTCTTCAGATTACATTAATGCTGACCAGAAATGCATCCTCTACTGTATTCAGAAGGGTATTCCAATCAACCTCCCTGTTCTTCTCTTCAGATATCTGAGGGATTCAGTCAGAGAAACAAGGAATAATATGAAGCCCAGATCCTACATTCCTCTGGGAAGATTGCTCTCTGACATCTTCATTGAGCATGGGCTGGTAGATGCTCTGGAGAAGACCAGATGTATGGATGATCTGGCAATTGACGTTGGAAAGCCTCTGAATGCCAGAAATCTGAGGAGTATGGGAATCATCAAAGACATCAGAGTCAAGCCCACTATGAATGTGACCTGGGAAGCTCTGAAAGATCAGAGGAAGATGCCTCATGGCCTTGAAAGGTTCTTCAAGAACGAACCCAGAGACGCCATTGCTATCTACCTTCAGGATCGTCTGGATGAAGGCATTGATATCTCTGATTTTCGCCTAGAAGACTGTCTGGACTCTGTAGAAGATCTGGTCAGATACAAAAGAGGCCTTTCTGAGAAGAAGATAGCTGAGGAAGCAAGGAAGGCAAAGAAAGCCAGAATTGGAGAAACCTCTGGCACCAAAGCTTCAGCACCTCTGAATGTCTCCTCTGGTAAGTCCATTCCTCCTATCTCTTCTGAATCTGTAATGGCTTCCTCTAACCCTCTCTCCTCTCAACCAATATATACCACCGCTGAAATACCACCTTCTACCATTAGAACCTCTCAACCTCCACCTGTTCTAAAAATTGCCCGTACTTTTACAACAACCTCTGACCCTAATCAACTATATCACCACAGCTCTTCATCATCCTCTGATTATGAATCACCCCCTTACCTTTCACCTTCTTCTGACCAAGAGTTCTCTGATCATGAGTCTTCTGATCAAGAACACTCTGACCCAAACTCCCCAACAATAGCTGAAATTTATGCTAAAAATTTCGCCCCACAAACTCAAACACAAACTGAAGTAACCTCTCCCCTCCGAACTTCTCTTCCACAACAAACAACCACCATCTCCTCTGAAAATCAAACCTCACTTCCACCACAAACAACCACCACACCCTCTGAAACTCAACCACCTGTGATTCAACCATCTGAACCTTATATCACTCCACCACTTATTCCCGCTGTACCTGGACCAGACTCTGACCCCTTAGATGTAAACCCACTCTATGCTTCTTCCCCAGATTCTGAACTTCAACCAGAAGCAGAATCTGAACCCCAGCCAGAACCAGAAACTGAAACTCCCTCTCTGAATCTCAGCTCCCCAAACTCTCCAACTAATACTCCTGAACCTGAACCTGAACCTAAAATTATCACACCTACCCTTGAGGAGGCCATTATACAGGTTGCAGAATCCTCAGTCCAGAAGATCAAGTCTCTGACTAAAAATTCTGAAGTCAGTGATGATCCCAAATCTGTTAGGACACACTGGAACAGAGTTATTAGTTGGATGACCTCTGAGTCTTATAGGCTGAAGAGTATCTCTGAACAAGTCAGAAATGGCTACATCAGAGACTCTGAGGAAAGACTTCAAGAGAGACTGGCTAGAGAAGCTGAGGCTAAGAGATTGGAAGAAGAAAGATTGGCTAGGGAAGCTGAAGAAGAAGCTAAGAGATTGGAAGAAGAACGCCTGGCAAAGGAAGCAGAACTTCTGAGAATTCAGGAAGCTGAAGCCAAGGCTAAGGCAGATGCAGAAGCCCAAGCTGCTGCTGAAGCTGAAGCTCAGCAGGCTCTGATTCAGGGGGAGTCTTCCTCTGCGATCCCTCTGATTCTTAACACTCTGAAGGAGATCAAGCAAGATCAGCAAGAGATCAAGCAAGATCAGAGTGAGCTCCGGGCAAGGATGGACAAGCAAGACGCTCTGAATGAAAACCTCCAGAATATGTTTGCTATGCTACTACAGAGACTTCCTCCTCCTACAAACCCTTAGGCACTTAGGATTTCTTTTGTTTGCCTAGTGTTTTTGCTTCTGTCTTTTCTTTTTTAGCTCTGATATTTCTGTTGAATCTGATGTTTTGACTGCTGCTTGCCTTTGTGCTTTTGTTTAATGAAGTGTTTTTCTCTCTATTATTTTTTTTATGTGTTATGCCTTTTTGATTATGCCAAAAAGGGGGAGAAATTATTAAATAGCTCTGATGAAAATTATGTCTAAAACCTTAAGCATTCTGCAACAATTATAGAATTAGTTCTGATATAAATAGCTCTGATTAAATAATAGCTCTGATTAAATAATTCTAACATTAAATTAAGAAATTGCAGAAAGTTTTCAGAAATCTTATTGCTTGGAAAGCTCTGGTAAGAACTTCTGAACTCCCTAGTACTAATTCAGGGGGAGCTTTTGTCTATCTGATCTAATATTTTTCATGTTTCATCTGATAATTTTATTTGTTTTGTCATCATCAAAAAGGGGGAGATTGTAAGAACAAAAATAGTTCTACAATAGATTCCATGATTTTGATGATAACAAAGGATGAAACCAAAAGTGGTACCCTAACGAAAAGTTTCTAAGTGTGCAGGGTTCTAAAGAAAGAAGAATTAAATCTGATGATGTCATCAGATGCAAAACAAGATCAGATGCAAAATCTCAAGTATCAGAAGCATCTAAAGAGAAATCTCGTTTTAAGAAGCTCTGACTCTGGACAAAACTGCAAGTATCAGAAGCATCTGAACATGAAGTAAAGTCTAGAAGCTCTGACTCTGAACAAATGCCTTCTGTAAACTCTGAAGTTATCAGCGCTTTCTGAACATTCAAGAAATAACATCAGAAGCAAGTTTCTCCAGATACACAAAGACTCTAATCAGAATTGTTAATCATGATGAAGTAACGTTTAAGCCAAGTTAAAGTTCTGCAAATGGATTTCCTCAATTAGAAAGAGACGTTAATCTCCACTTCCAAGAGAAAAGATACTAATTGTGGTAAGTAGTCACTTCTAAGAGAAAAAGTCTACTGCAGAAGCTATTAATGGAATGGCGTAACTACATCTCAATATCCAACAGATTCAACGCTACTTCAACTCTACTTCAACTCCTATAAATAGAGAAGAAATCTCATTCAGTAAACACGAAGAAATCACTAGCCAAAACTATACTGAAATCATATCACGCTCAAGAAAAACATCTTTGTTCTTCAAAGATTTTCACTAAGCTTTTGCTTATCAAGTGAAAAATTTGTTCTTAAGTTTGTAATATTTGCTTTCTTAGAAGCACTCTAGATTACACATCTTGTATCTTATTTTTATTTGATTTCCTCAAGTGACTCTTTGCAGTCTGTAGACTTGAGAGGACTAAGAGATTTTCTTCTCTCTTAGGGGTTGTTTGTAATCTTTCAAGATTAGTGGATTAAGTCCTTGTTGAAGGCGAAATCACCTTGGCCGGGTGGACTGGAGTAGCTTTGTGTTATAAGCGAACCAGTATAAAATCATTGTGTGATTTCATTTTGCAAAAGCGCTTATTTTTCAAACAATTCAAACCCCCCCTTTCTTGTTTTTCTCACCTTCAGATACGATTTTGATCTTTTGGCTAGATCTTCTTCGATCTTCTGGCTAGATCTCCTTCGTTTCGATTCTCTGGCTGAATCTATTTCCTTGATTCTATGGCTGAATCTACTTCGATCTTCTGGCTAGATCTGAATTGTTGCGATTTTCGATCTTTTGGCTAGATCTTCTTTGTTTCGATTCTCTGGTTGAATCTACTTCGATCTTCTGGCTAGATCTGGATTGTTTTTATGATAAATTCCCATCATTAGGATCCCGCATCTGAGGCATGCGTTGGTTGACCCTCTTTTGAAATCTACACCCAACCTTCATATTAGATATGCAGCTTCGAGAATATTCCACTTTTGGGCTTCGTACATATTCTTCGGGCTAGAACATGTTGTAACGACTCCTCAATTGGGCTTGCTGGGGAAATAAAGCTTGTAGGCGACTTCACTGGGGAATCTTCAAATTGAGCCTTAGGCTGGCTTACTGGAACACGATTCTCAGGCTGAATCTTCAAAATGAACCTCAGGTCGGACCACTGGAACACGATTCTCAGGCTGAATCTTCAAAATGAACCTCAGGCCGAATCACTGGAAAACGATTCTCAGGCTGAATCTTCGAAATGACCCTCAGGCTGGATCACTGGAAAACGATTCTCAGGCTGAATCTTCAAAACGACCCTCAGGCTGGATCACTCACGCTTGATCTTCTGGCTGGATCTCATGACCTTGGTTGTAAAGTAATTCTTCAGTCTGCTTGGAAGAACCTGTTTATCAGCTTATGTGTATGCTTGATATGATATGCATGCAAATGCAAATGTTATGCATGGTGTAAAAAGAAATCTACTTGGGGAAGCAAACTCCGGTAGGGAACAGATCGTTCTATCAATCCTTGAATGCTCTGTGGGGAATGATCCGTCTGCCGGGACCAATGCTCTGTGGGGAATGATCCGTATGCCGGGACCAATGAGCCACCAAAAATAATTTGGCTGCTTGAAAAGTTGACCTTGCGGGGGGAGTATCAACTATGGAAACTTTGTTCGGCGAGGCTCTGTGAGGAGAGTCTGTGGGGAAAACACTTCCTGGGGAAATGTCGTAGGAAACGACCTTTGCTAGGGATATGAACTTGCTAATCGCCCTCAAGCTGGGGATTAACAAATCTGTTAAAAATAATCTGCTGGGGAATGAGATGAACACTGGGAACACCACCCTCTCATATGTTGGTTATGCAACCACTCCGCTGTTGCTAGGAAGATACAGTCTGACACTGTCAACTCCGCTGGGGATATATAGTCTGGATACTGTCAACTCTGTTGGGGAACATGCTCTGCTGAGGAGAGACTTTGTCAACCACTTGGGGATGAGGATTCATGACTTGGCATCTGGTTCCTGTGACCTGCAACCAAAAATACACGTATGCCTCGGGGGAATTACTCGGTTTGAATTCACCGTCCGGGATTAAGCACATTCAAAGCAATTTTAAATGTTTTCCTGTGCAAATCATCTGCAAAAGCCACCATTATGTTCATATGCAATATGTTTTATCAAAAATTCGGACATTTTTGCAAACAAACTGATAAATGAAAAATAAAGAAGCTCTTTAACTGAATTATTCGACTCTTACTGGGGAGAAAATTTGTGCCAGGAATAGGCGAGGGTATCAGGAAGTTGATCCCTGAAAAGAGGTGATCGCTATAAAAAGAGAACTATCCTAATGGCAATGGGGATACGGGGTCCCACCGAGTTTCGACTCTGCTATGGCTCGTATGTCCTCAAGACGCTCTGCTCATCTTGCTTTCTGAAGTGGATGATTAGTCGATCTTTAACCTTCGAAGATTTTCGGATTGAATGAAACGGTGATATAACACTGATGAACTCAGATCACAGTCATTCGCTTATTCCCTAACTTTTGCCTGGATCGCCCCCTTTTCGGGTTTTCAATCCACCGGGATACTCATTTTTGCCTGAGCCGCCCTTTTGGGTTTTCGAATCACCGGGTGTACTCTTTTTTTATATCCCTAATTTTTGCCCGAACCTCTTTATTCTTTTTTTCTTTGGTTCGTCGGGGTGCCCTTTTTTTGCCTGGACTATTCTTTTTATCGTCCAGCGGGTCTATTTTATGCGAAGTATTTTTTTAACTGCGTCTGAGTTAATAGGGGACGGGAATCCTTCGCCATCCATGGTTGTTAGCATCAAAGCTCCGCCATAGAAAATCCTTTTAACCACGTACGGACCCTCATAGTTCGGTGTCCATTTGCCCCTGTGATCTGTGTTGGGAGGAAGAAATCTTTTGAGTACCAATTCACCGACTTGATACCCCCGAGGGCGCACTTTCTGACCAAATGCTTTCTTCATTCGTCTCTGACCGAGATACGTCAATTCTGGGTACGTAGTTCCAGCATAGCACCTTAATCATCGAAGACAAGGTAAACAAAGCATCAGCAAATTGGTTTTCTTCAAAAGAAAGTCAACAATCTTCTCGTGTAGTCTCTGTAAGGAGCCAGATGAGGCTGAGGTGTATACCATTTCCCGTTGGTTTGATTGATGACCAAAGCTGAATCCCCGTATACATCCAGGGTTTTAATCTGTATATTGACGGCTTCCTCAAGTCTTAGGATACAAGCTTCGTATTCGGCTTCATTGTTGGTGCAGGGAAAAGTTATTCTGGCACCAAATGGCATATGAACCCCCTTCCGGTGTGATCAACACTACACCAACTCCGCGACCATTGACGTGGACCGCCCCATCAAACATCATAACCCATTTGGATTCAAGGTCAGGCCCTCCTCCGGGAGTGGTTCCTCTCAATCTTTCGATTTGAGAAACATGATGTCCTCATCAGGAAAGTCAAACCTCATAGGTTGGTAATCATCAATTGGTTGCTCTGCAAGATAGTCTGACAAGACACTTCCCTTGATGGCTTTTTGTGAAGTGTATTGGATGTCATACTCTGTCAGTATCATTTGTCGCCTAGTAACCTTTCCGGTAAGTGCTGGCTTTTCAAAAATATACTTGACTGGATCCATTTTTGATATCAATAGAGTCGTGTGAGTCAACATATACTGTCTTAGTCGGCGAGCAGCCCATGCCAAAGCGCGGCAAGTTTTCTCGAGCAATGAGTATCTTTGTTCACGGTCGGTAAACTTTTGCTAAGGTAGTATATTGCATGCTCTTTTCGACCTGACTCGTCATGCTGACCGAGCACACAACCCATTGACCTTTCTAACACAGTCAAGTACATGATCAACGGTCTTTCCTCTCGGCCTGTAGACTTGCCCCGATCTTGATCTCTTTCTTGTCGTCTGCGGTACCGATGTTGACGGTCTCAATCACCTCCTGATAAGGTGTAATAGCTCGGTCCTCCTGTTTCAACAATCTGGCTAACCCTTCAGGCAATTCACAATCTTCCTCAACCCCTTCTTCGGCTTAATAGATAGGATTGTCGAAGTCATACTTGGCCATAGCAGTGTCGTTAGTAGTGAGATCCGGGTGGTCCGCTCTGCATGATGGAGGATCATGCTTTACCTTAGAATGAGAGTTTTTTTTTTGGAAAGAAAGAAAAAACGAAAAAAGAAACATTGCCATTTTTTTTTGTAAAAGTAAAAAAAAACTGAAAGAAAGAGAACACAAAATTGTTTGCAAAAGCCGTCCTTTATTGATGATAAAAATAATTGCGAAATGTAACTAAATGGATGGCCCTACAAATGAGCCGTTACACCTTGGGCAAAGTGTAAGACTTTATTATGCATGTAATAAAGGAAAACAATAAAAATCACTCTTTCAGTAGAGTAACCCGGACGGTTTTTTCAGACGACCAATTGTCGAGCTTTTCTCCCGGAACACGCGGGCGAATCCAGTTATCTAAGTCACAGTCGTTGTCAGCCTTGTCTTCATCTACAGCATTGACGATGTGGGGAGAAACCAAACCCCTGCTGGAGAGAGTACCGGTTTCATTCTTCTGAGATCCCGGAGCATACCCCAATCCAAACTTGTCTTCTTTGATGACTGGCTCCACAAATTTTCCCCAGCCTTGGGCATTACCAGCTTTAACCACTTCGACAGCTTGCTTGTATGAAGAGATAGAAGTCTCGACCTTCTCAAACTCAGGTGAAAAGACAGCTTCGGGCGCGACCTCATTGATGTTTATGGCTTCGAAGCCCTGACACAGCATCTCGTGCATCTCGCCGTCCATCTCTACATACTTAAATGTAGACAGGTGGCTAACAAAAATATCCTCTTCACCACAGACAGTGACGACCTGACCTTCTAGTTCATATTTGAGCTTCTGGTGGAGGGTAGAAGTAACAGCACCGGCAACATGAATCCAAGGCCGACCTAGCAGACAGCTATAGGCAGGCTGGATATCCATCACATAAAAGGTACTCTTGAACACCTGCGGTCCAATCTTAACTGGCAACTCAACTTCGCCAAAGACAGCTCTCTTAGAGCCATCAAAAGCCATCACAACTAAGTTAATTGGCCTCAGGATGGTGTCATCGCAATCCAACTTCATTAAGGCTTTCTTCGGAAGAACATTCAGAGAAGAGCATGTATCAACCAAAACATGGGAAAGCATCACCCCTTAGCACTCCATTGTGATATGCAAGGTTTTGTTGTGATTCCTGCCCTCAGATGTCAGGTCATTATCGGTGAAACCTAGCCCCCGGCTAGCGTTTACATTGGAAACTACCGACTCCAGCTGGTTAACAGTTATCTCTGGTGGAACATAGGCCATATTTAGTACTTTCAACAAGGCTGCTTTGTGCGCCTCAGAGCACAGCAATAGTGAGAGAATGGAGATCTTTGAGGGTGTCTGATTTAGCTGGTCGACTACCTTGTAGTCACTTTTCTTGATAATCCTCATAAACTCGTCCACTTCCTTCTCGAATGCGGTCTTAGGAGGATCTTCCTCAGTAGTAACCTCTTCGGCGGCCATCTGTTTCCCTTTAGCCTTGGCAGCTGCCTCGACTTCAGTATTCGCGCGTAATATTGATGGTGCAAATAGGCGTCCACTACGAGTGAAGCCACCAACCCCTCCAACATTGTCTACAGCGGAGCTACCAATGTCAATGTCTTCTTCGTTAACTTTCTGCCCCTGGCAGTAGATATCAGCCCCATAGTGCCACGGGATAGCACTGTCTTTCTCATACGGAACGGGTCCTGGTATTGTGATGGTGATCGGACCAACCAAAGTCGGTTGAGGGCTGTCAAAGTAAATTGCAACTGGTTCTGAACTTTCGATGTTCACCGCTGCTGGTTCTGTACTTTCTGGGAAATATATTGTTGTCGGAGCGAGTCTCTCGGGAACATATATTTCTTCAGGAGTGAAATAAAACGTCACCGTCGATACATCATTCTTCACTGGACGGGCCTGATCGAACTGAAGACAACCTTCATCTATCAGTTGCTGAATACCCCTTCTCAAACTGTCACATCCGTTTTCGGCAGCTTGACAATTTCTGCATTCTTCCCCACAGCCCGGGAAAATCTGTCCTTTCAGAAGTCGGTCTTTAACCACCGATAGCGAAGTCTTCACCTTAGTCACATCAGAAACCAAATTCAAAGTTTCCCCACTATCAACAGCATTAATCCTCTGCCCGCCGTGAGCCGGCATCGGGTTCTGGATAACATTAGGCACCGGAGAAAAATTGATAGCCTGGGCATCTCTCAAATCTTGTACCTTTAACTGGAGAGCCTTGCAATTATCTGTAGTATGGCCAGGTGCGTTGGAGTGAAAAGCACATCTGGCGTTGACATCATAACCTCTAGGCAAATTATTGGGATCGATTGGTGGGGCCAGAGTTCTCAACGTAACCAGATTCATGTCAATCAGCTTGGGAAGTAATACTGAATAAGGCATTGGGATTGGCTCGATGACCCGGTCCGTCTGCCTTGGACGTTGTTGATAGTGTCTCTGCTGACCCGGATTACCTCCTTGTTGTTGATTGTTGTACCTGGGTTGTTGTTGCGGATGATATTGCGGTTGAGGAACAGGTGTTGGAATAGTGACTGCGGCCACTTGATCTTGATAATAATTAGGGCGTCCTCTACCCCTGCCTCTGCCGGAATACACAACGCTTGCCTTGCCTTCTTTTCTTTGCTGACCGTTACCAGCAAACGATCTCTTGGGACCTGATGAGTTGGAAGCACTATTGTCTTGAATTCGGCCCATCTTCAACAGACTCTCGATTCTTTCTCCAGCAATTACTATCTCTGCAAAGCTGATTGACGGGCAAGCAGTCAATCTCTCAATATAATTGCCTTGAAGAGTGTTCATGAACATGTCCGCCATCTCCCTTTCAGACATAGGGGGTTGGACGGACGCAACAATCTGTCTCCAACGCTGAGCATACTCTCTAAAGGTTTCCTTGGCAGTCTGAGACATACCTTGCAACAAGGTCCGATTTGGAGCCATGTCCAAGTTGTATTGATATTGCTTGACAAAAGCCTCTGCCAAGTCTTTCCAGCTCTTGATGGTAATACGAGACAAATGAGAATACCATTCACGAGAAGCTCCAGTTAGACTGTCTTCAAAATAGTACATCCACAGCTTTTCATTGTAGCGGTGTATTCGTCGCTATATGATCTATTGATTAAACCATAAGCAAGAGATACAATGAAATTTCGAGTCGCCACCGCACTTTTATTTATCCAAAGGACTGGCTAAAAAGCGAACAAAAGCCTAAGAAGTTTTACACGTAGAAAACTAATAAAAAGATCAGAGAGTCTGGGTAAGGGGTAAATTACGCAATGGGAAGGTGTTAGGCACCCATCACGTCCTAGGTACTCCTAGGGAGCCCTTTTCACACTTGTTGTATAAAATTTGTTATTTGTTATGACATAAGTATTGTGCAAACATGATTGGGATGATGAGAAAAGAATATACAATTTTTATTGGGTATTGGGTTTGAACGGATGAACCCGCTGCCTACGTACCTTCCATCAAAGGTAAGGATCAAAACGCCGTAGTTCGGCTAAAAGATTTCCAAAAGTTGGTGGATTCAGTTTTAAACACAAGCACTGAGGCTTTTCATTATCAATGGGAGAACACTCGACCAAAAACAACATCCACCATGCGAGGATAGCTTCGACGTACTAGAGGGATTAGCCCTGTTTTCAGTACGGAAGTCTTACTGTCGACTCACTAAGGATAGGCAAGATTTACATCAACCACAATGATAATTGAAACCTATGGCTAATGCATGAAAAGATTAACAATGGACAAAGCCAAAACAAGTGAATGAGTGAAGTTAATTGATTGTGATTATGAAAATGAAGTCAAAGTATGATTAAGATTGATTCAAAGAAGTATTATGAAATGAGTTTGAAAAAAGTCAAGGACTTGGGGTCCAGGTTTTTAGTTTGAAAAGCATGGAGATGTTTGCACAATATCTATGTCAAGTTTGAAATCAAAGTGTGGAAAAGTCTAGGACATAATGAATGATGAATGGATGAAGATGGAAAGTAAAACTTCTTAGAAGGTTCACTTCTTGAAATCATATGGGAGATGATTCAAGTGTGTCCTTTGGAATAGCAATGGATAATAACAAACAAACAAGGAAGAAAGCAAAAGCAGATATCGGATGCCAATCACTGGGCTTATACCAATCTCCTAAAATAAAAAAGGGATATCAGATGCCACTCAATGGACTTACACTAATCTCCTCAAACAAAGAAATAAAAGGCGGATACCGGATACCAATAGATGGATTTACACCAGTCTCCTAAAACAGAACAGGATATCAGAAGCCACTCAATGGACTTACACTAATCTCCTCAAAAGAAAACAAAGATGAAACATGGAAATCAACTGCCAATCTGTCTGGACTTAGGTTAACTCCACAGTATGGTCCTAGGAAATCCAATGCCACATTACAGGGACTTACAATGGATCCTCACATACAAGAACAAAAGCAACAATATGATCACAGGAATGCAAATGCCAACTTGCAGGGACTTACAGTTGCAACCTCACATACAAACAGATGAAACAAACTATGATCACAGGACAACAGATGCCAACTTACAGGGACTTATAACTGTAACCTCACATACAAATCAAACAGATCAAATTATAATCATAGGACAACAGATGCCAACTTACAGGGACTTACAACTGTATCCTCACATACAAACAGATAAAACAGAAGATATGAGTGACCAATGAGGTCTTACACTCTATCCTTCCATATCATAGGAGCAAATGCCAAAGCAATGGACTTACAATTGTCCTCAATGGGTAAACAACAATGATAGCATCACAAAGACAAATGAGATGATCATGCATTAATGGCAATTGAGGATGATGAGTGCATAACATATAAGCAAACAGGTGCATATGAAGCAATCAATCAATCAATGAATATCAAACAGCACACTCTATAGCCAAACAAGGGGGCTCATACAAGAGGGTTAGGCACTGAGGCCAACTGGAATAGGGTAAAAGATTTGCTCTTAACCTTGCCATTGAGAGGCTAAGGTGAAGCAGATGAAAGGATATGAGGGGTGTGCCTCATTGCTCTTATCCCTAATCAGGGAGAGCATCAAAGAAAGTGTGGGAGCTCAGAAAGATGGAGCTCTCTCCACATTATTAGACTCGATTGATCTTGGGTTTTTATCTCAATGCTACAACCATGTAATGGGAGCAAGGAGAAGACTCACTGAATAGTAGGGGATAGGCTACTTATCCCTTTGATCTACCAATTGCCTTACTTGAAGGACTTTTCCTGCTTGGGACAAATATAAACACACACAAGCATTGCCTCTTAAGGAGGACTTCAGACAGTTTGCCCGGTCAAATAACAGACCGGGTCTCCAGACTACATGAAGAAGAAGTAATTATACCTCAAAGCAAATTGCTAAATAGCAAAGCAAAGCAAGTTCAAAGAACTTAAGCAACTAAAGTACCTGAAAAAGTCAAACCAATTAGTAAACAGTTCAACAGTTTAAAACAAAAGGAATGGATAAACAACAGTCAACCACAGAGGGACCAATGTGCAAAGCACAAGACTCAACTATATGAGTCACACCTATAAAACAAGGGTTAGCACATGATATATATAATCCAACTCAATCAAATTTGAATGATCTTTGAGGCATTGGTGCTTAACCTGAAACATTAACTCAATTGTAAGCTCAAAAGACCACTAGGACTAGCCTAGAGTCAAAGATGAAAGAAAAGGTCAAAACAGCAAAGAAAAGTCAACCCAATTCATGTTCAAACATTTAAGAAGCTACCTCAATTGGATTCACAATCAAATCATGCATCATTGTCATTTTATAGACCAAAGAAGTCAAAACATGGCAAGAGGGAGCATACAAAGGGTCAACAGCAAGACCAAGCTTAAAAGCAGTCATAACCAATTCCAAAAATTATGAAATAAATCATACTCAATCACAATCCATATAATAGCATGCATATTAAATTTCAGCTCAATTGGATCATGGGAAGATGGTCAATTAAAATCAAGAAGTCAAACCAAATTTAAGCATGCACAATGAAGGTCAACAAACATGGGTCAACTTCAAAAAATCATAACAAATTGAAAACAGATGAGAAATGAATGAGATTAACACCAATGCAAAGCTTGAGATGTCTAGTATGCATGTGCAAAATTTCATGATCAGACAATAAGATATGAGAATTTCACAAAAGATTTGGCATCATGTATCACATAAAGTCAACCATTGACTAGGCAGGGAAGAAAATTCTCAAATAAATTGGAAAACAGCAACATTAATTCCAAGAAAATTCATACACAAACTAGACATGTAAGAGATCATTCATGCAAAATTTGGGGTCAATTGGATGCAACATCATTATTTCACAAAAGTTTTGGCACAAGGTATCAATTGAGCATACATGACAAGAAAACTCATACCATTTAAAATTCAGCCAACCAAAAATTAATTAAAAATCACAATAAAATACTAGACATCCTTGTGACCATCGTGCAACAAATTTCAGGATTTTTGGAGTTAAAATGAATGAGAAATTAATTTTGGAAGTTGATGAATAATTGAAGCAAATCATGAACACATAGCATGGGATAAGGGTCAAACAATGGTCAGCGCATGGCAATTTGGTAAATACCCGCCTCACTTATCAAAGCTGTGCGTTTTGGGCAGGGGAAATGAAATGTTCTGATTGGTCCTCACCAATAGAACAGTAACTCGGCCAATGGATGTTCATTGTTCTGGGTTTTAAAACCCTAGGGTTTAACAGCATGGCATCAACATCTTCAACCAATATCATGAGCAACAATCACACATAGCTTCACAGGCATCGTGGCAAATAACATCAGGCAACATCAACTAACAAAACCAAACAACAGTTCATGCAAATTCTGGAAATGCTAGAGTTTCAAAAGCAACAGCATGATCATCATCTTCATCAATGTTCATCATCAATCACAATTTTCAAATAGAATTACTCATACATCATGGCAGTAATAATGTTCTTCATGCAACTACAACATAATCAACAAACCAAAACAAACAATGAGAAATTTTCTGGGCAGCTTAAGGTTTCAAAAATAACAGCAAGCATTCATCAGCTTCATGAACTCGAAAATCTCAACATGCCCAGAACAACAAATTAATCATAGCAATAGCATCAACAAACATCAGGCAGCACAAATATGGTATCCAATTTCATTAAATCATCTTAGACAAACCAAATCGATGGAAAACATATTTGTACACAAAAATGAAAACTCAGATTTAACACAGCATAGTTAACCAATTAATGTGATTCAAGTTGCACAATACTCAGCAAGGTAAGAACTACACATGGCATGGCAACATTTTGAGAAAAGAGTTGGTCGAAAACCTTACTTGATTTGAAGAAATTGTAGCAACAGTGATGTATTGATGGTATAAGCTTGAAACAGATCTCCCTTGTGCTTTGAAATGATGGATTCTTGGAGCTAGTTAACTCAATGATGCTTGAAAACTTCGAAATCACAATCTGCCATTGTTGAGCTTTGGAGAAAAACAGAACGTGGGGCTGCAATGCAGGTGGTGAATGATGCTTGAACAAGCTTCCAAATGTTGTCTAGGTCATGGAACAATGAAGGCTAGCTCGAGGGTTTTGGAGTTTTGGCCGAAAAATGTAAATCAAGCCAAATGGAAAATGAGAGAATGAGAATGTTTCTGCGTGTGGCTGCTGTGATTCTCTAGGGTTGAAATGTCAGAAATGAAGCTTATATGTGACTGTTTAACATTGGTTTAAGGCATGCTAATCTTGGTTAGCTCAAAATGAAGTATTTGCATTTTTGCTAAGTTGCACATAAGTGGAAATGGAGGTGTAGGTTCTGGTCGAATGGGCTTGGAAACAGGCTGCAAAGGACCATTGTTTATGCTGTTTTTGGTCTGCTGATGGATTGCTGTCCTTGTTTTGCTCTTATGCTTCCATTTGCAAAAAATACCAAATTTGTACCTTTGGCCAAAATGATGGTATGGTAATGGTATGAGCACAAATTGGACTTGGAACATGTTGCAAATAACATATGAAACAAATCCCAATTGGCCAAAGTGAGAAAAAGTCAATAAATCAAAAAGTCAAACTTGAGTCAAACTTGATTTTTAAATGAAATAGGTCAAAAAATTCCATTTTGATTGGTAAGGTTTTGGTTCATGAAATTTATATTTTTGGAAAGAGGAGGAAAAATGTGGTTTGTAGGAAAAAACCCCACCAAATTTGGCCTTATGGTTCATGAGATATGGCTTGTTGAAGTTCACAAATTTTTGAAATTGAATTGATCATATCTTGACAACCACACATGGGATTTGAGAGTTCTTGGACTTTTTGAAAATGGGAGAACAAGATCTTCAACTTTCATGTTGGGCAAAAATTCATTTGAAGCTTGTATCATGATGTAAGCTGAGGATCAAGAAGTTTCCATTTTTGGCAGTTGAAATTACAGGTCCACTTTCTATTTTGGGAAATTTTCTGTTTGACTTGATTTTCTTCCATGATGAGGTTTTTCATGATATATGAGGCTTGTATAGACATGAATGATCTCCTTCAAATCAATTCCATCCATCAAATCACTGATTAAATCCACAGTTGACCAAGTTTGACTTTCTGTTGACTTTTCTAGGGTTTTGGATGACTGAACCTCTTCTGATGAATTCCAAACCCTAATTCCTTGAGAACTTGACTTCAAATGATGTCCCAAGATATATGAACTTTTGATTATTGATCATGGTGCCCAAATTCTGCAAGAATGGCCACCATCCATTGCTTTGACTGACTGTTGACTGTCTTTGACCTAATTGATGATGACTGCTTCAACTGCAAGCAACAAGGTTAAACTGACAATATTTTTTGTATTTTTTGGTTAGTAAACATATGAAAGGCAAAGATATACAAATGCAAAGCATGCTTGGTGATCAAGAATCAACCCACAAGGCAACCTACCCACTAAGAGGGAAACTAGGGCATGCAATGATCCTTGAGGCCATGATATGATATGATATGGGCCATGAGGGATCTTAGGACCAAAATTGGGGTCTTACAGATGCCCCTATTTAAGATCATTCTATCCGGAGAAGTGAAGTTTAGAAATCTTCATCTCGACGCGGTAGAATGGGCTTAAATAACAGTAATGAGACAAATTTTGGTCCCTAAGAGACCTCATGATGCAAATGTATGTATGCAAAAGACGCAAACTCTGTGGGGAAAATGATTCACACAGAAGAAAAGACGATCCATCGGAGTAGTACACTCACCAGGAACAGAGACTCTAACAAGACTCTAGTTGGGAATAAACAAAACTGACACAACGTGAACAAGACACGACTCTGATTAGGAAATACAGAAAACAGACTGGAGAACTCACTGGGGAGTGAAGGACTCACACTGGGGGGAAAGAATTCCAAAGGAAAATAAATCCATTGGATAGACACAAGCTGACTCCTGGGGGAGAAGCAACAGGAAAACTTCACTGAGGAAGCACCAAACAAATGAGATGTTACCAGGCATAAGGGTAACAAAACAGGAAAATCTGACTCCACAGGGGGACCGAGGTCATAATAGGGAGAAGAAAGAAGGGAACACCAAGGATACCGGTTACTGGGTATATAATAGGTGACCGACCAAAGCGTGAATTGGATTTCACTTCCAAAACACTCATCATCCTGAAGAGAGCTAGAAAAGCAAACTTGTTTATAGGATGGATATTCGATTCTACAAAGAATACGAATCTTACTCCGAGGGGAAAGCAACAAAGGATTGACCCAAGAGTGCATGAGACATATTATTCATTACCGGCAGACCGTGAATAATATACTCGAAATGAAAATTATCCTGAACCGGTTACTGGGTTGTTTATAGGATAAAATCCGAAGACGTGAATTGGTTTGTGTTCCAAGACACTCATCATCCTGAAGAGAGCGAAAGCAAACTTGTTAAAAGGATGGACAAAAAGCGTGAATTGGTGTGTGTTCCAAAACACTCATCACCCTGAAGAAAGCTAGAACAGCAGACTTGTTAAAAGGATGGACAAAAAGCGTGAATTGGTGTGTGTTCCAAAACACTCATCACCCTGAAGAAAGCTAGAACAGCAGACTTGTTAAAAGGATGGACAAAAAGCGTGAATTGGTGTGTGTTCCAAAACACTCATCACCCTGAAGAAAGCTAGAACAGCAGACTTGTTAAAAGGATGGACAAAAAACGTGAATTGGTGTGTGTTCCAAAACACTCATCATCCAAAACGCAAACTGGTTAAAGGATGGATATTCGATTCTACAGAGAATACGAATCTTGCTCAGCTGGGGAAAATCAACAAAGGATTCCAACTAAAGAGCGCATGAGACATATTATTCATTACCGGCAGACCGTGAATAATATACTCGCATGGAAGATTATCCTGAACCGGTTACTGGGTTGTTTAAGGATAAAATCCGAAATCGTGAATTGGTTTTCACTTCCAAAACACTCATCATCCGAAAGGAGGGCTTGAAAAAGCAAATCGACTTACAGGATGGGCATTCGAATCCACAACGGGAAAACGAATCTTACTCAAATGGGGACACAAACCCAAAGAGTGCATGAGATATAATATCCATTACCGGCAGACCGTGGATAAGAATACTCGCATGAGATATATTATCTATTACCGTCAGAACGTAGATAATAAACTCGCATGGTAAGAAACACCAGGGATACCGGTTACTGGGTATATAATAGGTGATCTACCGAAAACGTGAATTGGATTTCACTTCCAAAACACTCATCATCCAAAACACAAACTGGTTAAAGGATGGCTATTCGATTCTACAAAGAATACGAATCTTGCTCAGTTGGGGAAAATCAACAAAGGATTCCAACTAAAGAGCGCATGAGATATATTATTCATTACCGGCAGACCGTGAATAATACACTCGAAAGGAAAAGACACCAGAGATACCGGTTGCTGGGTATATAATAGGTGACTATCCAAAACAGAGAGACAATCGATACCAAGCATCCGGGTAAACGAAAGACAACTCAAAGGGATAAATTGCAAGCATCCGGCAATTATCCAACAACAAGAATATTCGACTCCACAAAAGGGAAATAACGAATCTTACTCGACCGGGGAAACACAAAAGGCTTCGACTGAGGAGTGCATGAGATATGTTATTCATTACCGGCAGACCGTGAATAATATACTCGCATGGAAGATTATCCACAACCGGTTACTGGGTTAATAAAGGATAAATCAACCGAAAAGAAAGGTATCGGGATACCAAACTAGGTATATAATGATGACCAATCAAAAGGAACAACAGACATTACCAACAAAAGGGTAAATGAAAGGCGAACTGCTGAGGATAAATTGCAAGCATCCGACAATTATCGACAGAAGACTAGCTGGGGATGCATTGGTGTACAACCAATGATCCGGGGAACACAATCACTAGCATACGGTGAAAGGACCCACTGGGGATAAAATTGCTAGCATACGGCAATTATCCACAAAAGACTTGCTAGGGATATAAGTGCTGATCTGAGCAACTTATACAAGCAAAGGAAAACCAACATCAAATATTGAATGAAGATAACCACAAAATTAGGGTTTACATCTACCGAATACGGGGTAGAAGACCAAAAACTCCGTGTGGGGATAGAACAAATCACAAATCCGCACGGGAAACCAAAATAGGGTTTATAACAAACCACAAACTGCTGAAGAGCAGGAAAATAGGATTTACAACTACCGGGTAGTAGGTAGAAAACCAAAACTCTGGCTGGAGAATAAAAAGGTGTATAACCACAAATTCTGTCAAGAAAGCCAGGAAAGATAGGACTTACAACTACCGGTTATGAGGGTAGAGGCCCAAAAACATTCCGCTGGGGAACAAACCGCTGGGAAGCACAAGACATTTGACAAATAGCCAATTCGGGAATGATCCGAAAAGACGGACTGAATCAAGACACGTCCTAATGAGGATGTAACTCAAATAGGAAAATCCATCCCAATATATATGTTGGGAGGAAACGGAAGAAACCGTCATCCACGAGGAGATATCTCAGTGGGGAACTGCAGAAGGAAAGACAACATTTTCTGCTTATGGGGTTGACTCTATATGGAGAGATTTATAACACCCGACATCTGCTTAGGGAGATCTGTAAAGAGATCTATATCACCATAGCAGGAGACACGACAAACAAAAGATATATGACAAGAAATGCGACATGAACATCTGAATGTTTATGAATATGCATGAATATGCGTGATTGATGTTTGATGAATGCTGACAAAACAGACAGTTCTAACACAAACAGGTTCAGGAACCAAACGTCCGGTATTATACTTCCAGGGGAAAAACCAACTGGAGAGCCAATCTGCGGAGATCTACATGCTGTAAAGCAAAGATCTGCAAGTACTGCTGGAGAAGCAGAGAATCGGAGATGTCAGGAAACAACCCAATCAGGGTACAGAAAGTCACAACGGGCAAAAACAGCCACCAAGACGAATCTGTAGGGGAACAAGAGAAATCCCAAAGTATATCTGCAGGGGATCCCAGTGTCAACTGAGAAACAAAAAGGTGCATACGCACGAGCACAAACTGCTGTAGAAGCAAATCCACATAACTCCACTGGGGAACAACCCACTGAGGGAGAATGATATCATCCAAATAGAATCTAACTGCATAAGCAACTCTACTGGGGAAAACTGTCGGCTACTCTCTTGGGAACAAACCACTGAGGGAGGACAGATCAAACAAGTAGATTCTGCAACGAACCACTCCACTTGGGGAGAATATACATAGCAAACTGATCACAACAAGTAGATTCTGCAATACAAGCCACTCTACTGAGGATCACAAACAGTCAGGAAATTAATCCGTTCACTGGAGGCCAAAGCCATCATCCAACCATATCGGGGGTTGAAGGAGTATTCAACAGGCGAAACTGCCACAACAAACATTCTGCAGACTAAGCTGAGGAAAAGATGGTTGAAATATACTGGGATGTCAACCCAAACAATCACTGAGTAGGGAAATAAATCCTGCTCTGCTGAAGAGAATAACTCTGATGGAGAGATAGCAAAACTTCCGCAGACGACTTCGCCGGGGAAAGGGTAACGTACCGGGTATCAAACCACTGACTTACCGAGTCTTCAAAAAGAAAGCGATCATGCTGAGGAAACAGACAGTTCCGCTGGCAACACTGCATGGGGAAAAGCGGTAACAACTCCACTTGCAACTCTGGTGGGGATAATAATAACATCTCTACTCGCGACTCAGAGGGGAATATCAATCAATCAGTTATACTCATGACTGCGCTGAGGAGACAAATAAAGTCTGGGGATACGACCCACTGGATAAAGTGACGGGGCACCGAGATGACAAACCATCAACCGCCGAAACTTCACAATAAAACATCCATGCTGGGAAAACTGCTGCTGGAGAAAACGAAGTCTTCAACAACACTCTGCTTGCGACTATACTGGGGAACAACCCCAACAACAACTCTGTTTGAGGAACAGCCCCAACAAAGATCTGGAGAAAGAAGATACAACCAAACCAGGAATATGAACTAATGTCTTACCTGTTGGAAATCATGCCACCCTCGGGAGAGCACTGAGATATTCTTGAGTATCCTTTCAATCTCGTGAATGTTCACTTTGTTTAAAACAAAAAATTTGAAAAATTTGATTTGTTTAAAACAATGACATTTTATCAATTTAAAACATGCAAAACATTTGTTGAATTGAAACAAATAAGAGTGCAAATAATTGGATAAAAAGCTCAAATTGATTTGATGGAATGGTAGTTGTCATACGGTGAACTGGACCTTATTGGATTTGTAATCGCAATGTCGCGGTTAGCAAGAGTCGCCACCGACTTTTCTTTTATCCCATAAGGAAAGGTGGAAAAGAACAGGAAAGACCTTAATTTTAAATTCTTAGGTTCGGGAGGTACTTTATACAAAGGGAAGGTATTAGCACCCTTTGTATCCATGGTTATCCATGGGCTCTTAATTGCTCAATCATTTATGTTTTATAATTTGAAAAAGGTGGTTGAGAAATGTGTGAAAAATGTTTTGAAAAATGAGAATTTAACTTTGTAATGATTCTTGCACGAATATATACAAAGTGGTTATCTCGTTTGGTTTTTTCGAAAGTAGTTTAGAAAAATATAACTCGGCAATGATCCTAGTACGGATGTATGCTAAGTGGTGATTTTCCAAAAAAAGAGGTTTGAAAGGTGTGAGGTGAAAAGTATATTTTTGTTATGAATGAGCAATTAAGGTTATACCTATCCGAGGTCTTTCCGGGCATTTCCTATCCTTATGAGGGTAAAACTGTCTTTACTATTGAGAAGTAAGTAGTTTTATCCTGGGGATGTAGGAGGGTCATCGTAGGGTCATCGATTGGTCATTGAAGGCAACAGTTGTGAGGATACCTTAGCATTCGAAGGGACTATCATCATTTAACCGTAGGCTACACCGAAGGGTCATCGAGGGACAAAATCGTATTTTCGAAGGCAACATCCGAGGGACTATGATGATTTTACCGAAGGGTCTTTGCTAAGGATATCCCCATATTCGCGGGACATGACCGTAATATTGTAATCGTGGGGTAATAAAGAGAGGTCCGATATCATTTATTTAAAGTCCATGTTTTAAGTTCATTAGGTAATTATGGTGATATCGCATTAAATCGATACATTAAAATCAACACATTAAAGATCAATACATTAAAATTGGTTAGGCGACCAATATGAATTTTCACATTGAAGTGAAATAATTTATAGTCCATCTCCATGAAAGTCTTCCCATGCATAAAGCGGAGTACCTAGCCGGCTATTTCTTCGGAAGTATGCTAGCCCTTACACCATGAACACACGGATTAAAGCATCGAGGTAAAATACAATTGGAAATTGCACCATAAGATAAATCTAACAGCCAGGAATTTAAGCCAAATAAAGCAGAATCATGATTAGGTAAGTATAAAACGGGCAACAAAGAGACAAGGCAGCCCCTGTCCCGTTCGCCTCTGCTTCGCCTAGCGAAGGCTCAGCGAAGGCTCGCTGCGGGCTCGCCTAGCGATGAGCTAGCGAGCGGCCACGGGTTTGAAATTATGACCTCAATCTGCAGCAAGCTAACACATAATTATAGGGTTCAGTTTCACAATATTCAAGCACATGTAAATTCTCATGCAAAACTTCAAAAGGTTTATGAATTCAATTATAATATCCTTCACAAATTAAGAACATGAAGTGGTACCATAGGCCAAATGAGAGTACAAAACGATATCACATGCAAATTAAGACACTAAAGCGGTACCATATGCAAAATAAGAACACAAAGTGATAATCATATGCCGATTAAGAATCCTAAAGCAATATCATATGCCAATTAAGAACTAAAGCGATAATAGTGATACAAACCTGTTTGCAAATCGAGTTGCAACCTTGAATTGGCGAGCCGGATTGAGTTGGGCGGCGGTAGCTTCGGCGGGTGAGCGGCCTTCAGGGTTTCCGCCTTCTGAATTCCTTGGATCAGCAGGGTTTCGGTGCTAGGGTTTCCTCCGGGTCTCTGTGTGAGTGTCTCCGTGTAGGTGAGTCCGTCTCTGTGTGTGTTCTTTTTCGTGGCAGAAGAGCATGTATTTATAGTAGTGGCAATGGTGACCTAATGGGCTTAAAATGAGGTCCAAAATTTCAAATTCTCGCAAGCTTCGCTAGGCGAAGGAATTGCTCGCCTAGCGAGCAAACTAGGTCTGGGCTTTTTGCTGGATCTGGTGCTTCGCTGGGCGAGTGGCATGATGAAATGCTCGCTAGGCGAAGGAGCTGCTCGCCTAGCGAGCAAGCTGTTTTGGGCCGCCTGTGGGTTGGGCCTGTTATGAGTGGGCTTTTGGTCCATTTGATATCAGTGCCTTGCAGAACAAGTCAGAGGGTCTTGGAAAATGCTTTGTAATATCAACGGGCAAATTTTGGGGTATGACAGCTGCCCCTGTTCAATATTCTTGAACCGAGAGAGTAGAATGGTATGTGCCGTTCGTGGTCTGGAAGTGAAAGATTATTGAACACTAGAATGCCCCGAAAATTTGCACTTGTCCATCAGTCTTGACGGAGATGGGCTTAGAGATGCCATCCAAGAAACTTGCTGAGGAGATTTCCAGCTGGTGTCGTACGTTAGACGATATCTAGGGACATGGGTGTCATACCGGGTCATACATCAGACCGTATAGTGAGTCATCCATTATGCCGTCGACTTCGCTGGGGAGTCAGAGTATGCTATATACTGCTGGGGATATGGGATCAGCATGGATCGTATGTTAGACCGTGTCTGAATACCAGAGTGAGTTGTTCATTAGGCGGATGACTTTGCTGGGGATGAAAGATCAGAATGGATCGTACGCTAGATCGCATCTGGGTTGCAGAATGGGCCGTCCGTTAGGCTGAATCTGTTGAAAAGGGAGTAGTCGTATGCCAGACTACCATTCAGGAATGTACCTGTCCGAAGGTAGCACCTGAGAAAGGGAGTAGCCGTATACTAGACTACCATTCAGGAATGTACCTGTCCGAAGGTAGCACCTGAGAAAGGGAGTAGCCGTATACTAGGCTACCATTCAGGAATGTACCTGTCCGAAGGTAGCACCTGAGAAAGGGAGTAGCCGTATACTAGGCTACCATTCAGGAATGTACCTGTCCGAAGGTAGCACCTGAGAAGGGAGTAGCCGTATACTAGGCTACCATTCAGGAATGTACCTGTCCGAAGGTAGCACCTGAGAAGGGAGTAGCCGTATACTAGGCTACCATTCAGGAATGTACCTGTCCGAAGGTAGCACCTGAGAAAGGGAGTAGTCGTATCCTAGACTACCATTCAGGAATGTACCTGTCCGAAGGTAGCACCTGAGAAAGGGAGTAGCCGTATACTAGACTACCATTCAGGAATGTACCTGTCCGAAGGTAGCACCTGAGAAAGGGAGTAGCCGTATACTAGGCTACCATTCAGGAATGTACCTGTCCGAAGGTAGCACCTGAGAAAGGGAGTAGCCGTATACTAGGCTACCATTCAGGAATGTACCTGTCCGAAGGTAGCACCTGAGAAAGGGAGTAGCCGTATACTAGGCTACCATTCAGGAATGTACCTGTCCGAAGGTAGCACCTGAGAAAGGGAGTAGCCGTATACTAGACTACCATTCAGGAATGTACCTGTCCGAAGGTAGCACCTGAGAAAGGGATATCCAAATGGGTCGTACGTTAGACCATATTGGAGTTGTTGAGAGTCAGAATGGATCGTACGTTAGACCGTATCTGAGTTGAAAGAGTCGTATGTTGGGCTGAATCAGAATGAACCGTACGCTAGGCTATATCTGATAGTATTTGTGTATGCTGTATTTGCAATGAATATTTGGGATGGGCTTATAGATGCCATCGTTGGGAGGATGTCAGAATGAATGTTGACATGGAGTATATCTGAAAGGTGTAGCTGAAGAAGAAAGTAGTCGTACGCTAGACTACACCTCGGAATGTACCATATGCTAGGCAGTATCTGAGGGATATAGTTGAATCTTGAATGTAATTGATAAAGATGTCCGTCTGACTGGACCTTTGTGTTGGTTGTATCAAAAGGATAATTAACCTGAAAAATACAGTTAGCTTCATGCCATGTCATGATGCATGAGATGTTTTATGCTTGCGAACCTGGTATGCACATGTATATATTATGTAAAGTATATGATGTGGAATGAAGTAAATGTGAGCGTTGTATGCGGGTATGTGATGTGAAATGATGTAATGAGTGCATTAGGCGTCTGAAACATTCTTCCAGGGGACACTGCTGGAGAGATAGATCTCAGTCTGCTGGTCAGAGAACATTGGTATTGATGGCCCTCCCTTAGCTGGGGATTTGGGTTCTGTCCAACGGGGCCTGGCTGGGGATAGAAGGGATGACCTTTCGGTAGGGCGATGCCGACCTCTTCTGGGGAATAATTGGCGTTGCCGGGGAATCGAATTAGTAACAGCCTCCTTGGAAAGCGTGGTTAGACCTTCTCCTCGATCCTGAAGTCGTGTAGTAATTGCTATTGCTATTTTAGGCATGCATTTTTGTAAACATTGGTCATATTCAAGTGCATAAGTCAATTCAAGTTAAATCGATGGACGTTTACGCAAACAAAACAGAGAAAGTAAGACAAAAGCATCTTTTTGGAAATGAAATTGTATTGATTTTGAAAGAGAGCCTATAAACAGGCAATTTGTGTACAAGGAGACAGAAATCCTAGTAAGAGGAAATTGTCAAGACAACAAAAAGAAAGCTATGCAGAATAAGTCCTATTGATTTTGATTCCACTACTGTCATTATGTCTTTAAGCATCTCATCTCCTGCTGTCGGATAGAAGTGATTGGCTTGTTCAGTCCCTTGAACTTGGTTGAAGCTGGCAGAGAACGGGACATAGTCATACGCTTTAATCCCTAATTTTTGCCTGGACCGCCTTTTCAGGTTTTCAGTCCACCGGGATACCCTTTTTTGCCCAAGCCGCCTTTTCAGGTTTTCGACTTGCCGGGTATACGTCTTTATGTATTTATCCCTAATTTTTGCCCGAACCCTTTTTGGTTCGCCGGGATGCCCTTACTTTTGCCTAGGTACGTCGACCTAGCGGGTCTCTGTCATGCGTAGTATTTTTTAACTATGTCCGCGTTCACAGGATGCGGGAAGTCTTCGCCATCCATTGTAGCAAGTATCATGGCTCCACCAGAGAATACCTTCTTAACCACAAATGGCCCTTCGTATGTGGGAGTCCACTTGCCTCTGGGGTCACCTTGTGGTAGAATGATACGCTTGAGCACCAAGTCGCCAATTTGGTACATCTGTCTCTTGACTCTTTTGTTAAATGCCTGGGTCATGCGCTTCTGATATATCTGCCCGTGACAAACAGCCGCAAGTCTCTTCTCGTCAATCAAGTTTATTTGATCAAGTCGAGTCTGAATCCATTCACCTTCATCTAAGCCTGCCTCTTTTATGATTCTTAGAGAGGGAATCTGGACTTCCACTGGTAAAACGGCTTCCATTCCGTAGACTAAAGAGAAAGGAGTTGCTCCTATCGAAGTGCGTACTGAAGTGCGATAACCATGGAGAGCAAATGGTAACATCTCATGCCAGTCTTTGTACGTTACTGTCATCTTTTGTATGATCTTCTTGATGTTCTTATTAGCAGCCTCCACGGCGCCATTCATCTTTGGCCGGTACGGAGAAGAATTATGATGCTTTATTTTGAACTGCGTGCAGAGTTCAGTAATCATCTTGTTGTTCAAATTAGTACCATTGTCGGTGATAATTCTTTCAGGGATGCCATATCGACAAATAAGACTATTCTTGATGAACCGTGCCACCACATTCTTGGTGACAGAAGCAAATGAGGATGCCTCTACCCACTTTGTGAAGTAATCAATGGCGACGAGAATGAAGCGATGTCCATTAGAAGCCGTAGGTTTAATCTCTCCAATCATGTCGATGCCCCACATTGCAAAGGGCCAAGGTGCTGTCAACACGTTCAATGGAGCAGGAGGCACATGTACTTTATCTGCATAGATCTGACACTTGTGGCAGGTTCTGGAGTGATGGTGACAATCGGCTTCCATGGTAGACCAATAATACCCTGCTCTCAGAATCTTCTTGGCCATCGTATGTCCATTAGAATGAGTCCCAAAAATACCGTCGTGCATGTCTCCCATAATTCTTTCTGCTTCCTTTCTATCCACACAGCGAAGCAGAGTCGAATCATGATTGCGTTTGTATAACACTCCATTACTCAGAAAGAATTTAGCGGAGAACTTCCTCAGGAATTTTCTGTCCTTGATGGATGCCCCTTCAGGGTATTCCCGAGCTTCTAAATATCTTCTCACGTCGTGGAACCAAGGTTTTTCCTGTACCACCTTAGTTTTAAGTTCATAGCAGTGTGCTGGTTCATCTAATCGTCCAATGGTAATCATGGGAGCTTCGCTACCCCATCTGACTCTGAACATAGATGACATGGTAGCTAATGCGTCTGCCAACTGATTCTCCTCTCGTGGAATATGTTCAAATGTAATCTCCTCAAAGTATGGGATCAATGTCATCACCCGCTCTCGATAAGGGATGAGATTTGGATGTTTAGTCTCCCATTCTCCGTTGATCTGACTGATTACCAAGGCCGAATCCCCGTACACACTCAAAAACTTGATTCGCCAATCTATAGCAGCTTTGAGTCCAAAAATACAATGAAAACAGAGTCTAGCAGTGAAAGGTGTATGGTAACCTCCGGGAGAAATGAGTACAACCCCAACACCATGGCCCAATGCATTAGAAGACCCATCAAAGACCATAGTCCATCGGGATCCCCATTCGGGTCCTTCATCTGGTTTAGGTTTTTCATTATCAGCAACAACCATGACATCCTCATCTGGGAACTCAAAATTCATAGATTGGTAATCATCCACCGCTTGATGAGCCAAATGATCAGCCAGCACGCTTCCTTTGATTGCTTTCTGGATAGTGTACTGGATATCATACTCTGTTAAGATCATCTGCCATCTCGCTATTCTTCCGAAGAGGGCGGGCTTCTCGAACATGTATTTGATGGGATCCATCCTAGAAATCAACAAAGTGGTATGATTCAACATATACTGTCTTAGTCGGCGAGCAGCCCAGGCCAAAGCACAGCAAGTTCTCTCGAGCAGTGAGTATCTTGTTTCACAGTCGGTAAACTTTTTGCTCAGGTAGTATATGGCATGCTCTTTTCGACCAGACTCGTCATGTTGCCCCAATACGCACCCCATTGAATTTTCTAACACGGTCAAATACATGATTAGAGGTCTTCCTTCAACTGGTGGTATCAGAATCGGAGGTTCCTGGAGGTAGTTCTTGATTTTGTCAAAAGCTTCTTGGCATTCGTCATTCCATATCATCTCTTGATTCTTCCTCAGCAATTTGAAGATGGGTTTGCAGGTAGCGGTCAAGTGGGAGATAAATCGAGCAATGTAGTTCAAGCGTCCCAAGAAACCTCTGACTTCTTTCTCTGTACGGGGAACTGGCATTTCTTGAATAGCTCTCACTTTAGCCGGGTCAACCTCAATTCCTTTACCACTGACAATAAAGCCCAAGAGTTTACCGGATCTTACTCCAAAGGTGCATTTGTTCGGATTCAATCTCAACTTGTACTTCTTCAACCTCTCGAACAGTTTGTATAAATGATCGAGATGTTCTTCTTCAGTATGAGATCTAGCTATCATGTCATCCACATATACTTCTATCTCATGATGAATCATGTCATGGAACAAAACCACCATAGCACGCTGGTATGTTGCCCCGGCGTTCTTTAGACCGAATGGCATTACTTTGTAACAGAAAGTGCCCCATTGCGTCACAAACGTAGTTTTTTCCATGTCCTCAGGTGCCATCTTAATCTGGTTATATCCCGAGAAACCATCCATGAAGGAGAATACTTTGTGTTGAGCGGTATTGTCTACCAGAACATCGATGTGTGGGAGTGGAAAGTCGTCTTTGGGACTTGCCTTATTCAGGTCTCTGTAATCTACGCACATCCGCACCTTACCATCCTTCTTTGGCACTGGCACCACATTAGCAACCCATTGAGGATAAGAAGTAACGGCTAGGAAACCGGCATTGAATTGTTTCATAACCTCGGCTTTGATTTTCTCAGACATTTCAGGACGCATGCGGCGAACCTTTTGCTTGACAGGACGGCAGTCTTCCTTCGTAGGCAGCCGATGCATCACTATATCAGTATCCAACCCGGGCATGTCTTCATAAGACCAAGCGAAAACCTCTACATAGTCATGTAACATCCGAATCAATCTTTCCTTGACACTGCTTTCCAATCCTGCTCCTATTTTGACTTCTCTTCTGTCTACCTCAGTACCCAGATTTACAATTTCGAGGGACTCTTCATGCGGCTGTATAGTCCTTTCTTCTTGCAATAACAATCTGGCAAGCTCTCCAGGGACTTCACAATCTTCCTCACTTCCATCTTCGGCTTGGTAGATTGGATTTTCAAAGTCATAATGAACAGTAGCGGAATTATTATCAATAGGATCCAGAGTGAGTACGGATCTGTAGTTTGTTACGTGAGTGTGTGTAAGAAAGCATAGCTTGTTTGAAAGACGACAGGAAAAATAAAGAGCGCAATATTTGAATGCGAAAACGTCCATAGATTTATTGAATATGAAAATATGCGTATGAAATGACAAAACCCTTAACAAATTAGCTATTGTGCCCCGGGTATAGACACAATGTTTTAAGAAGTTCAATTAGAATTTGCAATGCTAAATAGACAATAACAATTACTCCTGACTAAAGGAGATCGGGATAGTGTCTTCAGCCTTCCAATTATTGAGTCCGTCACCAATTGTTGGGTAGATCCAGCTATCCAGGTCGCAATCACTGTCAGCATCTTCTACAGCATTGATTTGACCTTTGACCATCTTTTCAGAGCTAAATCCCAGACCAGATTTATCAGACTTGTAGGGTATGTTGATCAGTCGACCCCAGCCAGTACAGCCGCCATCTTCAACTACAGCTTGAGCATCTTTCAGAGAAATCATAGCAGGAGGAGCACGACCAACTTTGGGCATACAGGGAGTTGGCTTAAGGACAGGATCGGGCGGGGAAACCACTTCAAATGACTGAGTTGGAGTCTCGAAGAATTCACCATCTATTTCGACGTACCTGAAGGTATGCACACTACTGACAATGTATTCTTCTTCCCCACACACAGTGACAATCTTTCCCTCTATTGGATATCTCAGCTTTTGATGGAGAGACGAAGCTACAGCACCTGCCCCATGAATCCAGGGGCGTCCCAGCAAGCAGGAATAGGCGGGGCGAATGTTCATTACATAAAAGGTAGTGTTGAAAACCTGAGGCCCTATCTTGATAGGGAGAACAACTTCACCGTGGACAACACTCTTTGCACCATCGTAAGCCCGCACCACAATGTCACTAGGCTTCAGTTCAACGCTCTTGCAGTCAAGTTTCTCGAGCACGGCTTTCGGTAACACATTCAAAGAAGAGCCATTATCGATCAGCACATGAGACAGGGTGATCCCTTTACACTCAATGGAGATATGCAGGGCCTTATTATGGTTCTTTCCCGCTGGTGTCAGATCAGCGTCGGAAAATCCTAGGCCATTGTCAACAGCCAAGTGAGCCGCATAATGTTCGAACTGATCGACGGATGTTTCCTGAGGCACATGAGCAGTCTTCAAGAATTTTATCAACGCATTGGCATGAGATTCAGAAGATAACAGCAATGATAGCATCGAGATTTTAGACGGGGTATGCCCCAACTGTTCTACCACATCAAAATCACTCTTGCGGATGATTTTCAGCACTTCTTCCATTTCTCGTTTGGCAACGTCTTCAGTAGTAGCTTCGATCGGTGTCTCTGACTGAGAAGGGTTGACTGGTTCCTTTCCTCGATTTTCGGGAACCGGAGGTGAGATCTTTGGAGAGAAGATCCTTCCGCTTCGAGTAACTTTACTAGTCCCAACAATGTCATTAGGATTAGCAGGATCACCAACTTGCTTTACGCCATGGATATAAACCTCACCTCCATAATTCCACGGAATGGCCTTGCTTGAGGAGTACGGTATTGGGCCAGGTGCAGTAATGATCAGGGGAACTACCTTGGGCTCAGCAATGATCTTCACAGGTACCCTGGGAGCGGTAATCTTAACCGGAACTTTGGACCTTGCAATCATAGATATTTCTTCAATAGGGTTTTCCGTTTTAGAAACCCTTTCAAAGAGAATTGTACGATCGTCCATCAGATGTTGAATACCATTCCTCAACTTCAGACAGTCCTCGGGCCAAAGTGTGCAGAGATTGCAATCCTCAGTACAACCTGGAAATAAACCAGCTTGCAATAAATTCCGCTTTATGATCGGGAGAGGAGATGTTAAGTCCGCTACAGTAGTGATGAGAGAATCGTCATTGAGAGCATTAACAGCCTTGTCATGATTAGGCATAGGTGCATTGATGACATTAGGAGTCTCCGGAGGCTCGAACTCAATTTCCCCAGCATCGATCATGTCCTGAATCTTATTCTTCAACAGCCAACAATCATTTGTATCATGCCCGGGGCTATCGGAGTGATATGCACACCTGGCATTGGGATTGTACCGAGGCGAAGCAGTGTTGACATTTGCAGGAGGACCTCTGAGAGTGATTAGGTTTACCTTTAGCATACTTTGCAATGCTTGTGCTAAAGTCATATTGAGCTTGGTAAACTGCCTTCTTGGTCTGTCTTGTCTTTGCTGGAAGTTTTGAGCTGGCGGGGCTGCGATCGTCACTGCTCCGATGGCATGGTCACCGATTTTCTTATTATGGTTCTTTTGACCATACACAGCATTCGATTCATTCTTCCCATGGTAGGACTTTTTACTGCTTGTAGAAGTAGCGGCCTGTAGCTTTCCACTTCGAATGCCGCTCTCCACCCGTTCACCTGTCAGTATAAGTTCAGTGAAACCTGATGAAGAACTCCCCAGTAGGTGGCTGTAGAATGGGCCAGTCAGGGTACCCATGAACAAGTCTACTAATTCTCGGTCAGTCATAGGGGGTTTGACCCTGCCGGCCAAATCTCTCCATTTCTGAGCATACTCTTTGAAGCTTTCTTTAGATCCCATGGCCATATTCTGCAACTGTAGCCGAGTAGGTGCTAATTCAGAATTGTACTGGTACTGCTTATAGAAAGCTGTTGCTAGATCAGTCCAGGTGCGGATGTCAGAACTCTCGAGTTGATAATACCATTCCAACTGAGTGCCAGACAGACTTTCTTGGAAGAAATGGATCCACAGTTTCTTGTCAGTGGTATGCGGCTGAATTTTTCTCACATAAGCCCTTAAATGCATCTGAGGACAGGATGCACCATCGTACTTAGTGAAAGTGGGGATTTTGAATTTGCGGGGAATGGTCACATCGGAGACCAGACCCAAACTTTCGAAATCTAGACCAGGCGCCTTCTGACTCTCCATGGCTAGCATGCGTTCTTCCAGCAATTTGTATTTGTCATCTCTTGGAGAGTACTGCTCATTCTCATACTCTTCATCATCATCCTCAGGGTTAGAGAAACCGGCATTCTCCTCCTCTGAATCATCCTCCGCCTCCTCTTCTGGACCGTTCGGGATTCCAAATTTGATTCCCGTAGCCTGTCCTTTACGCCTTCTTCCCGGGTTAATGAAACTCACAGCTTTCTTGTCCTTCTTCTTTTCGGCCAAAAGAGCCTTCAGTTCCTCCTGCCCCTTGGATAAGCTTAGCATCATCTCCTTGAATTGAGCATTCTGAGTCTGGAGATCTTTGACAGTTTGTTCGAGATCCATTTTTCTGTTTAAGAGGCAGACCGTGAGAATATGGTCCTTTGGGATACCTGTTATGCAATGTTATGTTATGCGATGCAATGCATGAAATGTTTTCAAGGACTTTTGGAATTTAACTCTGCATAAATCCCCAACAAGAGGGAAATGTTTTATTGCTATTTTTTTTGATCAATGTTCATTACAAAAGGAATAATAGTAAAAATACAATGAGAGCTCAAGTCTCCCAGGGGCGACTTCTTTTCGGGCGAAGATATGCATTGAGTCTTCGTTCCTCATTAAGCTGACTGGTGAGATCTAACACTTTCTTCCTTTCTACATTGAACTGAGCTTCGAAAGTATCTCTCTCTTCTCTCAACTGGGTCCAGGATCTTTTCAATTCCTCAACGTCAGTAGGCATATCTGGATAAGGAATGATCTGGGAAGTAGTTCCTTCGGCCTCTGATTCAACAATCAATGGTCCGACTGCAAGATATGGCATGACAAGTTTGCGAGCTCTGGCGCGTACCCATTTGAGATAAGGCTCCATAGGAATAGAATTTTTCTTTCCTAAAGTGCTTCTTTTCACCATGCCCCAAGCTCGTACAAACCTTTGGCGGAGACCTTGAGCGTCATTGTCATAGTCAAACACTATACCTTGAATAATCATTTCATGTGGACCATCTCTTCGAGCATGCCCAAACTGACGTAGGGCTAAGGCAGGATTATAAGTAATACCTCCTCTTATCCCCATGAGTGGTACATTAGGGAATTCTCCACAACGGTCGATGATGATAACATTTTCTCTGAGGTTAGAACACAACCGGATGTCTGAATGGGAGAGTGCCATTATCCTTTGAGACCATTTCAGATTTTGATCATTCTTCAAGACTGATTGAGGGAGGTGCGAAATAAACCACCTAGACAACAAAGGTACGCAGCACATGAGAGTCCCTTGCTTCTTCATAGTATGAGTGTGAAGGGAATGCAAGACATCTCCAAGCAAGGTAGGCACAGGGTTATGAGTGAGGAATACCTTAATAGCATTCACATCTATGAACTGGTCCGGATTAGGGAATAGCACCAAACCATAGATTAGCAATGCTAGAACATCTTCAAAAGCATGGACATTCATAACTTTTAGGAATTCTCGGGCCTTACTTATCAGAAATTTGGCAAGTAAACCTTTAATTCCACTTCTTGTGACCCAATTAGTTTCAATGTCGGACTTTGTCATGTGTAAAGCGGCGGCAATTTCTTCGGCCTTTGGCATCTTTTCTAAACCGCTGAAGGGTACTTGACCGAGGATAGGTATCCCAAGCAGCTTGGAAAACTCTTCCAATGTGGGTACCAACTGATAATCTGGGAAAGTGAAGCAATGATGCTTAGGATCGAAGAACTGGAATAGGACTCTCATCATATCTTCTTTGAAACCAGTGGTAACTAAGTTGAGAAGATGACCATGTTTCTTGTTGAACTGAGCATGATCGGGGAGTTCTGACACCAAATCCTTGAGTTGAGGAGAGATTGCTACAAGATTGATCCGGATGGTCTTCCTGGAAGCCATAACCTGTTTAACAGAGCAAAGCTAAATTCCTAAGTCCTTGAAATGGTTAGTATGATGATGCTAGGATGTTATGATGTCATGATGTTATGATGTCATGATGTTATGATGTTATGTAAGCACAGACATGTCACACCACAATCATTCCTAGGTTTTAAGGCTTGCATGAGTTCCAAAGGTAAGTACCCTCCCACTGAAGTTTAGTTGGTTCAACCTGTCCTAGAATAGTAACCGGGTTCTAGAAGGATCTCAAATCATCGACCTTTCCTTAAGTCCACTTCAGTGCAACACCAAGTGGTTGACCGAAGCTTCCCTAAAGTCCAATCTCAAAGAGTGTAGTATCGAGTATCAACCAACCTCAGTCGGAACCGAAGCCAGTTATCTCACTACTTTCTAATGGCTAGGATGAGTCAATTAGGGTTCTACAGGTCTGGTTAATGCTTTGACGACACCACGCGGAAGCCAAATTTTTCCTCAAGTAAACATGAGGACCATCAGGACAACCAAAGTGCCACATTAACCGTAGCCATCATTTTAACCATTCCAGTATACGCCGGATAGTCGCGATGATCTATTGCTACTTACCTAGGGTACACTAGATCCGGGTGTAGGATCTTTCACTCAGACAATCCCTTAAAACGAAAGAACAAATTAAAACATAAATGATTTTTTAGGGTGGACCTCTCTTTATGTCCCCAGCAGAGTCGCCAGTTCTGTCATACGGTGAACTGGACCTTATTGGATTTGTAATCGCAATGTCGCGGTTAGCAAGAGTCGCCACCGACTTTTCTTTTATCCCATAAGGAAAGGTGGAAAAGAACAGGAAAGACCTTAATTTTAAATTCTTAGGTTCGGGAGGTACTTTATACAAAGGGAAGGTATTAGCACCCTTTGTATCCATGGTTATCCATGGGCTCTTAATTGCTCAATCATTTATGTTTTATAATTTGAAAAAGGTGGTTGAGAAATGTGTGAAAAATGTTTTGAAAAATGAGAATTTAACTTTGTAATGATTCTTGCACGAATATATACAAAGTGGTTATCTCGTTTGGTTTTTTCGAAAGTAGTTTAGAAAAATATAACTCGGCAATGATCCTAGTACGGATGTATGCTAAGTGGTGATTTTCCAAAAAAAGAGGTTTGAAAGGTGTGAGGTGAAAAGTATATTTTTGTTATGAATGAGCAATTAAGGTTATACCTATCCGAGGTCTTTCCGGGCATTTCCTATCCTTATGAGGGTAAAACTGTCTTTACTATTGAGAAGTAAGTAGTTTTATCCTGGGGATGTAGGAGGGTCATCGTAGGGTCATCGATTGGTCATTGAAGGCAACAGTTGTGAGGATACCTTAGCATTCGAAGGGACTATCATCATTTAACCGTAGGCTACACCGAAGGGTCATCGAGGGACAAAATCGTATTTTCGAAGGCAACATCCGAGGGACTATGATGATTTTACCGAAGGGTCTTTGCTAAGGATATCCCCATATTCGCGGGACATGACCGTAATATTGTAATCGTGGGGTAATAAAGAGAGGTCCGATATCATTTATTTAAAGTCCATGTTTTAAGTTCATTAGGTAATTATGGTGATATCGCATTAAATCGATACATTAAAATCAACACATTAAAGATCAATACATTAAAATTGGTTAGGCGACCAATATGAATTTTCACATTGAAGTGAAATAATTTATAGTCCATCTCCATGAAAGTCTTCCCATGCATAAAGCGGAGTACCTAGCCGGCTATTTCTTCGGAAGTATGCTAGCCCTTACACCATGAACACACGGATTAAAGCATCGAGGTAAAATACAATTGGAAATTGCACCATAAGATAAATCTAACAGCCAGGAATTTAAGCCAAATAAAGCAGAATCATGATTAGGTAAGTATAAAACGGGCAACAAAGAGACAAGGCAGCCCCTGTCCCGTTCGCCTCTGCTTCGCCTAGCGAAGGCTCAGCGAAGGCTCGCTGCGGGCTCGCCTAGCGATGAGCTAGCGAGCGGCCACGGGTTTGAAATTATGACCTCAATCTGCAGCAAGCTAACACATAATTATAGGGTTCAGTTTCACAATATTCAAGCACATGTAAATTCTCATGCAAAACTTCAAAAGGTTTATGAATTCAATTATAATATCCTTCACAAATTAAGAACATGAAGTGGTACCATAGGCCAAATGAGAGTACAAAACGATATCACATGCAAATTAAGACACTAAAGCGGTACCATATGCAAAATAAGAACACAAAGTGATAATCATATGCCGATTAAGAATCCTAAAGCAATATCATATGCCAATTAAGAACTAAAGCGATAATAGTGATACAAACCTGTTTGCAAATCGAGTTGCAACCTTGAATTGGCGAGCCGGATTGAGTTGGGCGGCGGTAGCTTCGGCGGGTGAGCGGCCTTCAGGGTTTCCGCCTTCTGAATTCCTTGGATCAGCAGGGTTTTGGTGCTAGGGTTTCCTCCGGGTCTCTGTGTGAGTGTCTCCGTGTAGGTGAGTCCGTCTCTGTGTGTGTTCTTTTTCGTGGCAGAAGAGCATGTATTTATAGTAGTGGCAATGGTGACCTAATGGGCTTAAAATGAGGTCCAAAATTTCAAATTCTCGCAAGCTTCGCTAGGCGAAGGAATTGCTCGCCTAGCGAGCAAACTAGGTCTGGGCTTTTTGCTGGATCTGGTGCTTCGCTGGGCGAGTGGCATGATGAAATGCTCGCTAGGCGAAGGAGCTGCTCGCCTAGCGAGCAAGCTGTTTTGGGCCGCCTGTGGGTTGGGCCTGTTATGAGTGGGCTTTTGGTCCATTTGATATCAGTGCCTTGCAGAACAAGTCAGAGGGTCTTGGAAAATGCTTTGTAATATCAACGGGCAAATTTTGGGGTATGACAGTAGTCTGCAAATGGCAAGACTCCATAGATCTGTACAAATTTGAAATCAGTGATATATATTGGAAGAGGGCTACATTGAACATAATGATCCTTTCTCTACCAATTTGAATCTCGATGTATCCGAAGCTTCAGTTGACGACGAATCGAGAATCCTCTGACGAAAAGACGGCTGTGGAACAGAAAGTCTTGTCAGGATGCAGTTACTTGCCAAATCCCTAATTTTTGCCTAGATTGCCCCAGGGTGAGGTACTCAATCTAGAGGGATGCAAATATTTTCTTTTTTCAAGTCTCTAATTTTTGCCTGGATTACCCTTGCGGGTTCTCCACCGAGACGCTCATTTTTGCCTAAGCCGCCCTTTCGGGTTTTCAACTTAGCGAACTATTCTGTTTTTTCATTCTTTTTCATTTGCATATACTTTTTTTTTAGGCAAAGTATCTCTTGACTGCATCTGAATTCACAGGACGAGTGAAATCCTCCCCATCCATTGTTGTAAGCATCAAAGCACCGCCTGAAAAGGCTCTCTTAACAACATATGGACCCTCGTAGTTTGGAGTCCACTTGCCCCTGGAATCGGGCGCGAAAGACAAAACTTTCTTGAGCACGAGGTCACCTTCTCGGAACACACGAGGCTTGACCTTCTTATCGAATGCTTTCTTCATTCTCTGCTGATATAACTGACCATGGCATATGGCAGTTAATCGCTTTTCTTCAATTAAATTCAATTGGTCATAACGACTCTGAATCCATTCAGCATCAGTCAACTAGGGACTTGAGGGTATAATTTTTCTTTTTTTCTTTTGGAAAAATTTTCCTGATTTTTGATTTTTTCATCTTTTTCACCCTCTTCTTTTTTTTTTTTTTTTTTTTTTTTTGATAATGCCCCAGTTTGACTGTTCTGCTGATTCCCATGATACAGCTGAATAAGCTCTTTTCGTGCTCAAGAAGGCGGGTAATCTCGTCAGGAATCCCCTTCAACATCATCTTCCTCTGCCTCAGATACAAGGACTTCAAGATTAGGAGATGGCGTTGGATCATTATGTTCAATGGGTTTAGAAATCCCTGCATAATGATTCTGGATAATGAAAAGCTTCAGAATTTTAAACAAGCAAATCATTTATGCAGATGAAAAAGTTGTTTTCTTGTTTTTCATGGTTTTTTGTGATCACTGACTTCATGCAAAAGCAAAAAGTGAAAACAAATGGAAAAACAAATGTTTGACAATGCATTAATTGAATGAAAACATCATTGTATTAAATGCGGCCAACAATGTTATCACTTCTCCTTTTGGCATGGGAGAAGGGTTTTAAACAAGGTGAACAAATCACGCTGACTTATGAATGACCGTAGGAACATCCACAGCGACCCAATTGTGGCAAGACACCACCAGGAATGATGAAATTGTTCAGATCTTCTGCATCTTCTTCTTCAATGATAGCAGCAGCTTCCTCTTCTGCAAGTTGATCAGCATGGATGAATCCTCCACTTGTGAACAGACCTTGCTCGTTGAATGCCCCAGAACCAAAGCCAATGCCAGCCCGGGATCGGTTATCCAGGAATAAATCCATCAACAGGAATAAATCCATCAACGGGAATAAATCCATCAACAGCACTAAGGCTGGCAAATCCTCCTTGAGTCCACAACTCTCTTGCTCTAGATGATCCATCAATCTGGCAGAGATGGCTCTGGTATAATACCGGCAAAGTGCGTCTTCAAAATAAATGAAGATCGCAGGGTCAGACCACAGGACGGGAGACCGGAACAAAACACCTGCTTATGCAAACGATGCATGAAGTGTTTATGCATATGCTTGTTTTTATATCAAAGGAACCCGAGGGTTTTATTTGCAAACTTTGAAATATTGAAGCATTTTGATCATACATGAGAATATCTCATCAGATATATCAGGTGAAAAAATTTTTTCCGGTTTTTTCAAGTTTTGAAAATTTTTGCAAATAAACTCCTTTGAGTTCCTTGAAAATTTTCTTTTTTCTGATGACATGAATGCGGATGAATGCGTGAATGCATGAATGCAACAAACACACTCAAGGATCAAGCAAAGCACACCAAACAAAGGTCGTGGGAAAGCTCTATGTATCCCTAATATCAATCATCCATTTTGGTGGATTTAGGTTTTTCACCATATCGACACCCAAGTTCCATTGATATTAACGGTACATGAACCGGCTCTAACATTCTTAATATCAACCAGCCGCTTTGGTGGATTTTAGGTTTTACACCTGATCCGGGATCCATTGATATTAACAATGTTTGAACGACTCAACCACGAATCACGGGTTTGTTGAGAGTCACGAGCATGGAGTCTCGGTTAAGAACCACCCAAAGGGAGTGTACTAGGGTTTAAACCTGCCAGACATGTTCTATCAGAGGTTCCCATAATCATCGTTCCATCTATCGAATATTATCGGAGGAACGAATACTCGTATTCCAAGAATATTCTCAAGAGAAACTCTTATGAGTGTAGTATCGCGTGACAATCGTATCAGAACTGACATCTGAACGACCTCCGCACTACGGTCCTAAAAATAGGCCAAGATGGGTTTGGTAAACTAAGGTCCTTGGCTTCTGCGGAACATGATTGAAAGAATAATGCCTAACCACAAATAACTTGTGTGACATTATTAGTTCAACATGACCTCCACCAAGTGAATGGACTCGCAAGTCAACTGGCTAAGGAATACTCCACACCAGTCGACAAGACTATGCCATTCTCCTATCCTAGAGAGCACTCGAGTTCGGGTATAGAACTCATCTCACAGATCACCAAAGCAAACAGCAATTGTATATCAAGCAATTCACACATTACAATCAATACAGTGATCCCAAATTGTATAAAAATATGTCACATGACAAATAAAAATATAGCACAACAAGGGTGAAAAGTAGGCAATACCACCAGGGATTCTGGTGAGATCTTTTCCCCAGCAGAGTCGCCACTTTTCTGTAGCGGTGTATTCGTCGCTATATGATCTATTGATTAAACCATAAGCAAGAGATACAATGAAATTTCGAGTCGCCACCGCACTTTTATTTATCCAAAGGACTGGCTAAAAAGCGAACAAAAGCCTAAGAAGTTTTACACGTAGAAAACTAATAAAAAGATCAGAGAGTCTGGGTAAGGGGTAAATTACGCAATGGGAAGGTGTTAGGCACCCATCACGTCCTAGGTACTCCTAGGGAGCCCTTTTCACACTTGTTGTATAAAATTTGTTATTTGTTATGACATAAGTATTGTGCAAACATGATTGGGATGATGAGAAAAGAATATACAATTTTTATTGGGTATTGGGTTTGAACGGATGAACCCGCTGCCTACGTACCTTCCATCAAAGGTAAGGATCAAAACGCCGTAGTTCGGCTAAAAGATTTCCAAAAGTTGGTGGATTCAGTTTTAAACACAAGCACTGAGGCTTTTCATTATCAATGGGAGAACACTCTACCAAAAACAACATCCACCATGCGAGGATAGCTTCGACGTACTAGAGGGATTAGCCCTGTTTTCAGTACGGAAGTCTTACTGTCGACTCACTAAGGATAGGCAAGATTTACATCAACCACAATGATAATTGAAACCTATGGCTAATGCATGAAAAGATTAACAATGGACAAAGCCAAAACAAGTGAATGAGTGAAGTTAATTGATTGTGATTATGAAAATGAAGTCAAAGTATGATTAAGATTGATTCAAAGAAGTATTATGAAATGAGTTTGAAAAAAGTCAAGGACTTGGGGTCCAGGTTTTTAGTTTGAAAAGCATGGAGATGTTTGCACAATATCTATGTCAAGTTTGAAATCAAAGTGTGGAAAAGTCTAGGACATAATGAATGATGAATGGATGAAGATGGAAAGTAAAACTTCTTAGAAGGTTCACTTCTTGAAATCATATGGGAGATGATTCAAGTGTGTCCTTTGGAATAGCAATGGATAATAACAAACAAACAAGGAAGAAAGCAAAAGCGGATATCGGATGCCAATCACTGGGCTTATACCAATCTCCTAAAATAAAAAAGGGATATCAGATGCCACTCAATGGACTTACACTAATCTCCTCAAACAAAGAAATAAAAGGCGGATACCGGATACCAATAGATGGATTTACACCAGTCTCCTAAAACAGAACAGGATATCAGAAGCCACTCAATGGACTTACACTAATCTCCTCAAAAGAAAACAAAGATGAAACATGGAAATCAACTGCCAATCTGTCTGGACTTAGGTTAACTCCACAGTATGGTCCTAGGAAATCCAATGCCACATTACAGGGACTTACAATGGATCCTCACATACAAGAACAAAAGCAACAATATGATCACAGGAATGCAAATGCCAACTTGCAGGGACTTACAGTTGCAACCTCACATACAAACAGATGAAACAAACTATGATCACATGACAACAGATGCCAACTTACAGGGACTTATAACTGTAACCTCACATACAAATCAAACAGATCAAATTATGATCATAGGACAACAGATGCCAACTTACAGGGACTTACAACTGTATCCTCACATACAAACAGATAAAACAGAAGATATGAGTGACCAATGAGGTCTTACACTCTATCCTTCCATATCATAGGAGCAAATGCCAAAGCAATGGACTTACAATTGTCCTCAATGGGTAAACAACAATGATAGCATCACAAAGACAAATGAGATGATCATGCATTAATGGCAATTGAGGATGATGAGTGCATAACATATAAGCAAACAGGTGCATATGAAGCAATCAATCAATCAATGAATATCAAACAGCACACTCTATAGCCAAACAAGGGGGCTCATACAAGAGGGTTAGGCACTGAGGCCAACTGGAATAGGGTAAAAGATTTGCTCTTAACCTTGCCATTGAGAGGCTAAGGTGAAGCAGATGAAAGGATATGAGGGGTGTGCCTCATTGCTCTTATCCCTAATCAGGGAGAGCATCAAAGAAAGTGTGGGAGCTCAGAAAGATGGAGCTCTCTCCACATTATTAGACTCGATTGATCTTGGGTTTTTATCTCAATGCTACAACCATGTAATGGGAGCAAGGAGAAGACTCACTGAATAGTAGGGGATAGGCTACTTATCCCTTTGATCTACCAATTGCCTTACTTGAAGGACTTTTCCTGCTTGGGACAAATATAAACACACACAAGCATTGCCTCTTAAGGAGGACTTCAGACAGTTTGCCCGGTCAAATAACAGACCGGGTCTCCAGACTACATGAAGAAGAAGTAATTATACCTCAAAGCAAATTGCTAAATAGCAAAGCAAAGCAAGTTCAAAGAACTTAAGCAACTAAAGTACCTGAAAAAGTCAAACCAATTAGTAAACAGTTCAACAGTTTAAAACAAAAGGAATGGATAAACAACAGTCAACCACAGAGGGACCAATGTGCAAAGCACAAGACTCAACTATATGAGTCACACCTACAAAACAAGGGTTAGCACATGATATATATAATCCAACTCAATCAAATTTGAATGATCTTTGAGGCATTGGTGCTTAACCTGAAACATTAACTCAATTGTAAGCTCAAAAGACCACTAGGACTAGCCTAGAGTCAAAGATGAAAGAAAAGGTCAAAACAGCAAAGAAAAGTCAACCCAATTCATGTTCAAACATTTAAGAAGCTACCTCAATTGGATTCACAATCAAATCATGCATCATTGTCATTTTATAGACCAAAGAAGTCAAAACATGGCAAGAGGGAGCATACAAAGGGTCAACAGCAAGACCAAGCTTAAAAGCAGTCATAACCAATTCCAAAAATTATGAAATAAATCATACTCAATCACAATCCATATAATAGCATGCATATTAAATTTCAGCTCAATTGGATCATGGGAAGATGGTCAATTAAAATCAAGAAGTCAAACCAAATTTAAGCATGCACAATGAAGGTCAACAAACATGGGTCAACTTCAAAAAATCATAACAAATTGAAAACAGATGAGAAATGAATGAGATTAACACCAATGCAAAGCTTGAGATGTCTAGTATGCATGTGCAAAATTTCATGATCAGACAATAAGATATGAGAATTTCACAAAAGATTTGGCATCATGTATCACATAAAGTCAACCATTGACTAGGCAGGGAAGAAAATTCTCAAATAAATTGGAAAACAGCAACATTAATTCCAAGAAAATTCATACACAAACTAGACATGTAAGAGATCATTCATGCAAAATTTGGGGTCAATTGGATGCAACATCATTATTTCACAAAAATTTTGGCACAAGGTATCAATTGAGCATACATGACAAGAAAACTCATACCATTTAAAATTCAGCCAACCAAAAATTAATTAAAAATCACAATAAAATACTAGACATCCTTGTGACCATCGTGCAACAAATTTCAGGATTTTTGGAGTTAAAATGAATGAGAAATTAATTTTGGAAGTTGATGAATAATTGAAGCAAATCATGAACACATAGCATGGGATAAGGGTCAAACAATGGTCAGCGCATGGCAATTTGGTAAATACCCGCCTCACTTATCAAAGCTGTGCGTTTTGGGCAGGGGAAATGAAATGTTCTGATTGGTCCTCACCAATAGAACAGTAACTCGGCCAATGGATGTTCATTGTTCTGGGTTTTAAAACCCTAGGGTTTAACAGCATGGCATCAACATCTTCAACCAATATCATGAGCAACAATCACACATAGCTTCACAGGCATCGTGGCAAATAACATCAGGCAACATCAACTAACAAAACCAAACAACAGTTCATGCAAATTCTGGAAATGCTAGAGTTTCAAAAGCAACAGCATGATCATCATCTTCATCAATGTTCATCATCAATCACAATTTTCAAATAGAATTACTCATACATCATGGCAGTAATAATGTTCTTCATGCAACCACAACATAATCAACAAACCAAAACAAACAATGAGAAATTTTCTGGGCAGCTTAAGGTTTCAAAAATAACAGCAAGCATTCATCAGCTTCATGAACTCGAAAATCTCAACATGCCCAGAACAACAAATTAATCATAGCAATAGCATCAACAAACATCAGGCAGCACAAATATGGTATCCAATTTCATTAAATCATCTTAGACAAACCAAATCGATGGAAAACATATTTGTACACAAAAATGAAAACTCAGATTTAACACAGCATAGTTAACCAATTAATGTGATTCAAGTTGCACAATACTCAGCAAGGTAAGAACTACACATGGCATGGCAACATTTTGAGAAAAGAGTTGGTCGAAAACCTTACTTGATTTGAAGAAATTGTAGCAACAGTGATGTATTGATGGTATAAGCTTGAAACAGATCTCCCTTGTGCTTTGAAATGATGGATTCTTGGAGCTAGTTAACTCAATGATGCTTGAAAACTTCGAAATCACAATCTGCCATTGTTGAGCTTTGGAGAAAAACAGAACGTGGGGCTGCAATGCAGGTGGTGAATGATGCTTGAACAAGCTTCCAAATGTTGTCTAGGTCATGGAACAATGAAGGCTAGCTCGAGGGTTTTGGAGTTTTGGCCGAAAAATGTAAATCAAGCCAAATGGAAAATGAGAGAATGAGAATGTTTCTGCGTGTGGCTGCTGTGATTCTCTAGGGTTGAAATGTCAGAAATGAAGCTTATATGTGACTGTTTAACATTGGTTTAAGGCATGCTAATCTTGGTTAGCTCAAAATGAAGTATTTTCATTTTTGCTAAGTTGCACATAAGTGGAAATGGAGGTGTAGGTTCTGGTCGAATGGGCTTGGAAACAGGCTGCAAAGGACCATTGTTTATGCTGTTTTTGGTCTGCTGATGGATTGCTGTCCTTGTTTTGCTCTTATGCTTCCATTTGCAAAAAATACCAAATTTGTACCTTTGGCCAAAATGATGGTATGGTAATGGTATGAGCACAAATTGGACTTGGAACATGTTGCAAATAACATATGAAACAAATCCCAATTGGCCAAAGTGAGAAAAAGTCAATAAATCAAAAAGTCAAACTTGAGTCAAACTTGATTTTTAAATGAAATAGGTCAAAAAATGCCATTTTGATTGGTAAGGTTTTGGTTCATGAAATTTATATTTTTGGAAAGAGGAGGAAAAATGTGGTTTGTAGGAAAAAAACCCCACCAAATTTGGCCTTATGGTTCATGAGATATGGCTTGTTGAAGTTCACAAATTTTTGAAATTGAATTGATCATATCTTGACAACCACACATGGGATTTGAGAGTTCTTAGACTTTTTGAAAATGGGAGAACAAGATCTTCAACTTTCATGTTGGGCAAAAATTCATTTGAAGCTTGTATCATGATGTAAGCTGAGGATCAAGAAGTTTCCATTTTTGGCAGTTGAAATTACAGGTCCACTTTCTATTTTGGGAAATTTTCTGTTTGACTTGATTTTCTTCCATGATGAGGTTTGTCATGATATATGAGGCTTGTATAGACATGAATGAGCTCCTTCAAATCAATTCCATCCATCAAATCACTGATTAAATCCACAGTTGACCAAGTTTGACTTTCTGTTGACTTTTCTAGGGTTTTGGATGACTGAACCTCTTCTGATGAATTCCAAACCCTAATTCCTTGAGAACTTGACTTCAAATAATGTCCCAAGATATATGAACTTTTGATTATTGATCATGGTGCCCAAATTCTGCAAGAATGGCCACCATCCATTGCTTTGACTGACTGTTGACTGTCTTTGACCTAATTGATGATGACTGCTTCAACTGCAAGCAACAAGGTTAAACTGACAATATTTTTTGTATTTTTTGGTTAGTAAACATATGAAAGGCAAAGATATACAAATGCAAAGCATGCTTGGTGATCAAGAATCAACCCACAAGGCAACCTACCCACTAAGAGGGAAACTAGGGCATGCAATGATCCTTGAGGCCATGATATGATATGATATGGGCCATGAGGGATCTTAGGACCAAAATTGGGGTCTTACATTCATCTTCCGTGTGAGCTCCCAACCTTCCCAGATAAGATTGGAGATGAGTGCGTGGGCAAGAAGCCCCGTTGTATTTCTCAAAAGCAGGGGGTTTGAACTTGTGAGGAATCCTTACTCCCTGAACCAGACCAAGATTTGTGACATCAAAGCCTAAGGAATTTTGAGACTCCAAAGATTTGAGCTTCTCAGCAAGCTCATCCATATGGCGAGTGGTCTCGAGGGCCTCGTCGTGCAAAGAAAATTGATCATACTGATAATCTTCAGTAACGGGGCGCCCGTTAATCCGAATTCCTTGATTCACATTGTACCTTCCGCTAATACCATTTCCAACATTCCCTGTGTTGCCAACATTACCCGGGTTTCCATCAGCATTTGCGTTACCCGCGTTACTAGTGTTCACAGGGTCATCAGCGTTCCCAGGGTTACCAGGGTTTCCCTCAGCATTTGGTATCTCCACCTCCGGATCGGGTCTCGGTTGCTCAACCAATTCCCTCAGCTTTTCCTGGCCTTCTGCCATACCAGTCATCAATGTCATGAACTGATCCATCCTTTCACGCATATCAGCCAGCTCTTTCTGTACTTGGTCCATCGCTAGCTGTGGACGATTTTCCTTTGTCGGGTACCTGTGGACTCGCTTGGGACCAATAACTGCCTGATACAGGGAACAAACATTAGACACTGCGGTGACACCTGTAAAACAGACAAGGGTTAATATGCATGGTATGCGATGCACTGCTCGTTCAGTTTTAAGGCACCCCCGTTTTGAAAGGGAATACCCTGCAAATGAATAAGCATGAGATGTTGGATGCAAATATGCAGATGATGTTATGCAATGCAAAGGCATGTCAATCAGAATTGATGGATCCGCTTGAACATCTGTCAGGTTGCACTGCCTGGAGAGAAATTCACTGAGGAATATAATACAAGACCAAAACTCTGCTCCAGAAAACCGGGTTGGTTGGAAGTTAAGGTTTCCTGAATTTAGCCCGCCCCTCACTGGTAGGTTCTAAGAACAGAAGTTCGGCAGCTTCAGCCCTTCAGTCGCGAATAATACGTTTACCACTGAAGGTTTGGTATTATTACGGGACAAAAGACCTCCATTGACTCCCCTCAATAGGACATCCTAATAGCAAGTTCCCAGTCTCGGGATCCTCAGATTGAGCAGCGAGAATGCGCCCACCAGAGCTAACATAATCACGTCTCGGAGGAGAGGCCTCGACTGAGTTCTCGGGAAATGGTCACCAGAGTCGACGATTTCTAGAGGAACATCCTACCGTTACGGAACACCCGTAAGACATAATATATCCAAAAGAAACCTCGTCTGGGTGTGGTTCTTCACGAACGACTAAACGTAGCAACACGCCACGCAAGCCTCATGATTATCCACTCTAAAACCTGTGTGTACACTCAAGCCTGGGTAATGGGCTTATCTCTCATAGAACACCCCATCCCAACAAACAAACAAACAGATCCAACAGATACAACAGATGCATGCAAGCAGGTAAGCAAATAAATGTACAAAAGCATGAACACCCAATAAACAAGAAATCACACAAGCTAGGAGGGACTCTCTTAGGGAAGATAGACCAGCAAGAGGTCAACTTCTTTCAATCCCCAACAGAGTCGCCAGTTGTAGCAACCTGAAAAATACAGTGCGCGAAAAAACAACCGACGAAAGAAAATGATAGAAGAGTCGCCACCGTGCGTTATTTGTCCCAAAGGAGGGAAAGGAAACGCTCGAAGTAAACCTGAAAAAGGAAAGGACAAGACGGGGTCTCGCAACCAAATCTTGGGTTCGGGAGTCGGTTATGCAAAGGGAAGGTATTAGCACCCCTACGCATCCGTAGTACTCTACGGGATCCACTTTTGTAGTTCTTGTCTAAAGGGTGTGAGTTTATCTTGTGCTATTTACCAAAAACAAAAGGGTTAAATGAAAATGACTCGCGCGGATGTCGCATCCACTGCATACGTATCTCATCTGAATATGAGAATCAGAGTCTTCGTAGCTCGGCTGACCTATGGGTTGGGGGGATGTGTGCTCGCTAAGACATCGCGACTTATACCTACGTATCTCATCTGGAATGAGAATCAGAGCAAGCCGTAGTTCGGCTAACTATGGGGTTATGGATTGGGTTTTGGACGAACGACGTTACTACGCAATCTACCGGATGCTCGGCCTTTGGAGACTTACTCGCCTGTAGTAGAAGGAGTTAACGTGTTGCTTTGGGTTTTAGGGTTTGGGATGCTCAAGGGCAAAAAGGCAGTCCTTGACGAAGGAACCGCGCTACCTGCAGGGATACGAACACATAAAAAACAAACATGTATAAAGTAAATGTGCCAACAAGGGGCTTAGAAGTAAATAAACAAAAGAAAACAAATGCCTCCTATCGAGGTCTTCCAGCTAAGAAAGCGATAAAATGCGGAAAAGAGGTAAAAGTACCACACAGATAAAGATCCGAAGTAACAGCAATTAAAGGAGTAAGAAACCCAGGGATCTCCCAAGCTAATGCCATCAAAGAAAGGTAAGTCAGTACAGGTAATCGGAATGAACCTCCAGGGGGTATCCCACAAATAAAGTGGGAAAACCACGCAAATCATCTCTACAAGAGTCTGTGAGCCCTCACAAAAACTCAACAAAAGGGTTAGTGAAACACGATAAGCATTTTTTTCATGGATAACAGTATGGTTTCAGAAACCTCAAACCCTGTGGCATACATTTCAGAAATCATGTGATTAAACATTCAAGGCATAGGTTTCACCCATTCATGCATAATTAAACCCGTGGGCAAAAACATAATGAAATTCATCCATCATACCTCATACATTCAGATGATCCAAATTAAGAGCATAAAATCATGGGAATGAGGCAAACCTGATGGGAGAGACCGGTTGAAATCAAATGGCACGGCTGGGTTTGCAAGGCAATGTTAGGGTTTACGTGAGATGAAAGTGTGTGAGTCAGATTGAATTTTTCAGAGCTGCCTGGGGGTTGCTCTGAGTTCTCTGTCAGGTTTCTCTCCAGGTTTTGTCAAGGGTTTTGTTTCAAGGAAACCTCAGAGTATTTTGCTTCTCTTCCTTTTTCTGTCTGATCTCCCTCTTTTATAACTTGATTTTCATGGCTTTGTGGGCTCAAATGAGAGAGGTCCAAGTCCAAATTTTTTCTATTATATTTTATTTATTTTTTTATTATTTTATTTATTTATTTATTTCGTTTTTTTTTTTATTATTTATTTTTCGTTTTTTTTTTCTTTTTTAAGTTTCTTGGATCTAATTCTGATTGACATGATGAAATGCAATATGAAATGCTAAATGAATGCATGAATGAGGAGGGCAAATTTTGGGGTGTTACAGCTGGCAACACGCTTTCCAAACATTTAGGAGGGCGTTAATCGGTACAGTAACCCATAGTTTTGAGGGAAACAAAGCCACTTTAATTCAAAACCCGGTATTCGATATTTCCCCCAAATATTGGCGTGCACCATTTTTGGCCGAGCAAATTCTGACAAGGTGAACGACAAAAGAACTCTTTTATTTGTTTGCCACATTTTTGCCACAAAAGGTGAATACCGTCCCGTTTATGCTATCTCACATGCAGGCCATTGTCAATGCAAAGGGAGGCCCGATTATTTTTGGAGGTTTAATAACCTCCATAGCCAGAGTCCTAGGACTCGAAGAAAAATTCTCCAGGCTAACCCCGCTCCCGCATCATGCCATTGACATTGACATGGCAAGGAGCATGAAACTAGTAAAACGAAGGAGTAACGGTAGATTTAATTTAATAATTTCTAATAATGTATTACAAGATTTTATCCTCGCAAATCCAAATCACACAGATGTGCGCAACCTGGATAATTATTGTTATACTAATAATCCGACGCCTAATCAAGTCCCCGCGTATATTCTTGAGAATGTAGCTGCTGGCGAGGACATCGATGAGGATCACATTCCGGAGCAAACTGCTCCCGCTACTGAACCGCAAATCACACACACTTCATTTGAAAATGTTGCAGATACATCTTTCAGTCAGAGACCAAAAAGAAATGTGGCACCAGCCACTCTTGATGAGATCTATGTTGAACTATTTTGGTGTAGAGAATTAGACGCTCAGCAAGACCTACAAATCTAAACCATGGGAGCTCAGCAAACTGAAATGATGCAAATCCTTCGCCAAATGCAGCATGATCAGCACGATTATGCCTTAAGGACTGAACAAAACATGTATGGCTTGATCGATGAAATGGAAACACTGACAATGCGTGTGGAAGATCTCCAGAACTATATGCCACTTCACCAGCCAGGAAACGGTGGACATCCATGTACAAGTGGCAGAAGGCGTCAGTAGCAGAATAAATCAGGTTCTACCTTTCTTTTCTATCTTACGTCATTGCATTGGGGACAATGCAAGATTTAAGTATAGGGGAGGAAGCTTTACCGCTTTTTATTTACCGCTTTCTAGTTAGATTTATATTATTGTTATTTCTTTTTGTTATTTTATAATTTTATGGTTATTTTAATTTTTGTTAAAGTGTCAGTCGAGTTAAATATCAATGTGTTGTCGAGTGTTTATGTGTGGTTTCCGTTGTTTACTAATTCTCCTGTTTACTTGAGCCATACAAAATTTTTGCAAAAATCTAGACTTAGAAATACAGTGCATCTTTTGAAAATTCTGAACTATAAATCAAACTGAGGTTGAATTGTAGAGATTTGGAAAAACTTTATAAAATCGGTATCGCTTTAACACCTTAAATCTCCCAAGTATTAGATCGATTTGAGTACTTGTCATGCCATAGCCTTATATTCTACCCTTTAATATTTCGTTAAGTAGTTTATCTAGCAGTCAGCACCATCCTAAGCACACACTACGCAAGAAGTCGATGCAAATAAGTGTATGATTTTCAGGCTTAAAAGAATAAAAGATTACAAAATGCATGAAAAACATTGTTCCCTCTAAGTTAGGTGACCCTCACCCGGTCATTTAGCCCAACGGTATAACCATCTTCAAATGTTATTTGAGCCAAAGTGCGAAAAAGAAAGAAAGAAATAATGATGAGATCATAGTCACTAACAGACTATCTTACTATGAATGTGAAAGGATAACGGTCTTAATGTGATTGCGCCAGAATGAAAAAGGATAAAAAGAAGGTTTAGTAAGGTAGGCTTGAGCATGACAACATGATTCGGTTTGGTTTGTAGGAGGGAGACTTATGGTTGCAACATTGCGACTTTGTGTTCTAACGATACCCTTAGTGTGGAAGTGAGTACCTGTTAATACAAATTTGAACCAAAGTAAAGTTTATAGACTAGAATGAGTATCTGAATGTAACTGTGTTTTCTTTGAGTCTCGATAATGTATGCTACAAATATTTTACAAAACTTTTTATTCATGTACGCTGCATTTGCTTGAGGACAAGCAAAGTTTTAAGTATGGGGGAGTTTGATAACGTGAAAATGTATCGTATTTTTGGCTCTATATGCACTGCTTTTTACTCGATTAACACTATTTATTACACATTATTTTATGTTTATCTGCAGGTATTTATCGATTAAAAGGTTTACCGCAAGAAAATGGAAAATAGAAAAAAGGAAAGAAAAAAGGCAAGAAAAGAGAAGGAAATGAGGTTTCCAATGGGATAATGGGCCACCAATGCAAATGGGCTTGTGGCGCTCATTACCCAAAGGATGTGGTGCCCGCCACATTGGGCCAAAAGGAAGATGGAGCCCGCCACCAACCCTTGAAAAGTGGTGGGCAGTTACTACAAGAGTGGCGCTCGCCACTCATCATGGAATTAGGGTTGTGGCAACCACCACAACCGAGTCTCCCCACTTTTCCTACTTTTTCTCCACCCTTTTAGCCACGGTTTCCACTACTCTTGCTACAATTGAGGAATGTGAAAAGGATATAAAAATAGGACCATCCAGACTCGAGGCCTCTCTCTCCTCTCTTCTTCCAGTTTTTTAGTTTACGCTTAATTATTTCCAGCACTATTTTTCTTTTAGTTTCTAGGCAGTTTCTTACCATTGTAAAAGTGATAGTTTCTCCACATCGGGGACTATTACGGTTTATTATTTTTACGCATTTCGGATTCAATTGTAAGAGGTATTCATTACCAAAGCCGGCCAGAATTATTTAATCAAAGATTCAAGATTCAATTCCAGTTCTTAAATTGCCATCCAAGTTTATTACTTTTTGCTGTTTTATTTATTTATGTCTTACTGTATGTTTAATTCCCCAATTTCCATGTTTGTCACCTGATCTATGTCCGGCTAAACCTTAGGTATCGGTATGTAAAGACCGTCAAAACGACGGGATTCAATAAACAATTGGTGTTAGTTTTTATTAAAACTTATTTTTCCGGTTTTAGTTTCTTAATTTAATCAAATTGTTTTTCGTACGAGAGTACAAAACAAACTAAGGTTACGGTCAACAAGAACGAGAGTTTGAGATTTTAACCAGATAGCTGAAACTAGGCATTAATCCTAAACACGGCGAGAGCGCTTTAGGATTAATTAGACTTTATCTATATTCAAAACATACTTTTAAATTCAAAATGAGACCGCGAGAGCCAAGCATTCTTGTTTAGGAGTATGGTCAGAGTCAATAAAAACGAGAGTGTGAGACTAAGTCCTTTCTATAAATAATTTCTACTGAAGAGTATTTTAACCAATAAGATTACACCAACTATCTATCGAATCCCCGAGGTTTGATGTATTACATACCGATATCCCCTATATCTTATATCTTTATCTTTATTCTATTTCATAGTTATTTCTCTTCATCCCTCCAATCTTAGAAGAATCATTCGCCTTAGATTTACATAGTAACTTTAGACAACGATACGTTCGATTATTAGTCCTTGTGGGTTCGATAATCTTTAAAACTACACGATAGGATTGTGCACTTGTAGTCATGATTCACATAGACTTACCAAAATTGCGGTCAATCATAAACTTTTAAAGTTAGTGTGCCATGGTCTATGTCAAAATTTCATCGACTTGTCCGCATGAATGGTTGACCAAGAATAATAGGGTTTTCTTCATCCTCAGATATGTCTATGATCATAAAATCAATAGGAAACTCAATTCTTTTATTGTCACTAGTACGTCTTCTGCTATCTCGTATGCATTATTTATGGAGTGGTCTGCAAACTTTAGATTTTTCCTTGTATCATTGACATTTCCAATACCAAACCTTTGGTAGATTGACAGTGACATCAGACTCACACTGGCTCCAGAATTAATGTACCTTCTTGAAAGTTCTGTCTTTTATAGTGCATGGGATTGTGATCGCTCTGGGATCTTTCTGCTTGCTTGGGATTCTCCTACCTAGTGATATTGCACTATATTTTTCATTCAAGGCTACTGACCCATCTCTTATTGGTCTCTTTTCGGTGATTACCTCTTTCATGAATTTTGTGTACATGAGCATTTGCTCGAGTGCTTCAAAAAAGGGCATATGACTCTCTATATTTTTGAATATTGTGATGAATTTCTCAAAGTTTGTCTCTCTAGGTTCCTTCTTTGTTACTCTCTGAGGGTAGGGTAACTTAATCACAAGTTTAGCCTCCTTTTTATTTTTCTCTTTAATTGGCTTTACAGGTGGTGTAACTTCTTCATCTTTAGCAGTTTTCTCACTTCTCGTCGTAAAAACATTAACATTCTCATGCTTTCTTGGATTTTTTATTGTTTCACTAGGTAAGGAACCTTGTATTCAAAAACCTGCTATTTGTTGTGCTATCTGACCCATTTGAACTTCAAGATTTTTGATAGAAGCGGTTGTGTTCCTGTGATTATTTCTTGTTTCCACTTGGAACTAGGAATTTTGAGCTACCATCTTTTCAATGGCAAGTTCCCAATCGGCCTTTTTGGGTGCTTCTTGTTGATATTGTTGATGTTGTTGTGGGTACTATTGTTGTTGTTGGTACTGTTATGGTTGGTTATTATATTGAATGAGACTCTGCTTTAGAATATTCCCTTGCTGATCTTTCCAGGAAAAATTTGGATGATTCTTCCACCCTGGATTATTAGTGTTAGAATAAAGGTTGTTCTGCTTTAGAAATTTTATCTTTTCAATTTGTTGTGCGGTTGCACTACAGTATACAAACAATTGAGGTCCTGCACAAATTTCACAATTCACATTCTGGACTGGCTGAATTTGAGCTACCTGTTGTGTGCCAATATTCATAGCCTTTAGTTGCTTCTCTACTTATGCAGTAATTGTATCTTTTGTCCTTATTTTATTTGTTTCAAGCTTCAAATCAATAGTTCCTTCTGATTTGCTTGAACGCCTATCATATAACTCCAAATGCTCATTTGCAATTATTGCCTCAATGATCTTTCTAATACTTGTGGTTGTTGAAAAGTTTGATGAGCTACCAGGTGTTGTATCAATCAATTATTTTGTTTTTAGTCTAAGACCATTGACAAAAATCTGCATTTGCTTCGTCTGATCCAAGTTCTGTATAGGACAAGCAACAAGTATCCTTTTGAATCGTTTGTATGAATCACCAAGTGATTCATCTTAATTTTGTTTGAAGTTCGTGATGTCGTATCTCTTCCTAAGGAAAACTGAAGCTGGAAAATACTCATTCAGAAAAGCGGTTTCCATTTGCTCCCAGGTGGTAATACTCCTAACAGGTAATGAGTAGAACCATTCTTATGCATCTTCAGATAGGGTAAAAGGGAACATTCGTAGCTTCTTTTCCTCTTCAGTGTTCCCCTCTATCTTGAGAGTGGTGCTCATAGTCAGAGCCTTTGTACATTCTTATTTGCATCTTCATTGATTTTTCTCGAAAAGGGTTTCCGGTTTCCTCTCATGTTGATTAATAGTGTTGGGGTGCAGCTGAAAGTTTGGCACATTCACCGGTTGGTTCACAATAGTTAGCCTATCGCCCGATGCATTTGTCATCCCATAGTACCCTAACAATCTTTCTGGTGGTGGTGGATTTTCACCTATCGTTTCAGCCTCTCTTTCTGGCTCTTTTTTCGACTCTGAATCTGGCTTTGAATGAATGATTGTTTGTTCTTTGTCTAATTCTAGTTTTGCCAATCTAGCTTGTCCGAGTCTTGCACGCAAAGTTCTTTCGATTTCTGCATTAAAAGGAAATTCAGTTGAGGTCTTACCTCGCATAAAATATCAGAGACAAATTAGTTGATAAAGGTTGAACTAAATTAAATGACAGAAATAAAATTTTAGTTGCAAAGCAACAAAATTTCAATTGAACTAAATTTAAACTTTATATTTTGGCAGTACCCAACAACTACACCAAAAACTTGATCAGAAAAATAGCAAGTGTATTGCTCTGCCTTTATAGTGATAATGAGGAAGGTTCCCTGAATGTCGATCTCAAGGACTGCTCGTAAATATTCAGTTTTAAATTGTTCAATTAAACAAAAATCTAGTGTTAGGGGGTTTGAGATTCAAATGTAAAAAGATAATTGCCAATAAAATAAATAATGCTGAAAAGAATTTTCAAGATAGAGTAATATGCTAGGGAAGGTGTGTGAATTGAACCTGTAACAACTCTATGTCACTATTGCATCAACAAATATCAATTAATTACTATCAGTTCTCAAGGGTGTTTTCTCCCAAGGATTTGGTTAGAAAACCTTTAATCATTCAACCCTAATTCCTACGTCCATAGAAAATTACCGGTGAAATTAAGCCTTATTATATCGAGAACAATTTGTTTCCTACAGGGTAACCCTAGTCTTAGGTAATATCTATTGTAGAATAATCTCACGAAAGAATTATCAACGGTGGTCCAACCTAATTGATAATCATATAACAATCTCAATTGTTCCGAAAGAGAAAGCATTAAGCACATAACCATATTAAAGTAATAATAAAAAATAATATTGTCATTGCAAATATAAACTCAAAGTCATTACAGACTCAAATCAGGGACACCCCCTAGCATTAGGGGGTTTAGCTACTCATAATATTCAAGCAAATAAAAATATAAAATGGAGACATTACAAGTATTCAAATGAACTTTGATTTGCAATTTCCACTCATAAAAAATTCCTTTTCTCCCAAAGCCTTGATTTCTTGCTCTCCTCAAAAAGTTCTCTATCTTGTTTGAAAACTCCCCTTTTAATAGTCAAGTTTTCTCTCTTCTCAAACAGATCCACAAAAGTCCATCACATCCGCCTCACAATTTATCAAAATGCCCCTCACTCAGGAATAACAACAGAAAAGTCAAAATTAGACTTTTTTTCACGTATGCCTGCTACGGATGGCCGTAGCAGGCCACCGTTTTAATGATCATGTCCCAGGTCCCCTACTACGGCCCGTAGTAGGTGCTACGGGAGGTCGTAGCAGACCACTGTTTTGGTGAATGTTTGCTTTTGTACCAGACCACCCTACTACGGCCTGTAGCCGGTGCTATGGGTGGTCGTAGTAGGTCTCTGTTTGAATTGTTTTCTTTTGTGCATTCAGGGCCTCTCGCTACAGCCCGTAGCAGGTGCTACGGGTAGCCGTAGCAGACCTACTAGATCATGAAAACCTCTTTCTAATTCTATTTGCTTCTCCTTGGTTTCTACATTCGATCGTGCTTGAGTACCTCCTTGAACTTGAAACACAGAAAAGACACATACCCAAAGCGTAAAATGCGTCAAAAAATAGAAATGACACTAGAAATGAGGAAACATCAAAATTAACTATTGGTGAAAGAAATAGACTCAGCATAACATTAATTAAGACAAAGTAATATAAGTTACTTGGATTTTCACCGAATAAGTGACAAAATACATAGAATAAATGGTCACTGATCACAAGGTTTCAGCATAAATGGTCCATCAATGATATGAACCACAACCTCAATGCAAGTCATATGATCCAAGGGCACCCAAGGCCAAGAATTAGAGTTTAGGCATGAGTGAACACCATGATGCAATCTCCAAGGTCTTAAGCACCAAGATTTAGGGTTTTTAACATATAACTGAATATCATGATATAAACTCCACGAATCGAGATCCTAAAGGGCATGGAATTAGGGTTTTTACTCCATATGACGATCAATTCTCCAATCTTCAAACAAAACCCCAGTTTGAATTAACCATAAGCTTTGAATCTATAGATTAACAAATCTCAACACGAATGAATGCAAATGAATCTCAAGTTGTGGATTAGATGAAAAGTGAAAAGGGGAGGGAAAATTTTCGGGTGCGACACGATGCAGACATCATGTATGGTGCCATAGAAACAAATTTGGTACTAGGGACAATATCAATAGAAAACTCCACCTCATTCTCTCTGGCGATACAACCAAAATGTCATGTAGAAACACCTCTGGAAAATCCCGAACTACCTGCAATTCATCAATCACCGCCTGACTCTTAGCAGATAACGCTGAGTTGATATTACAATAGTGATAAAAAAGAGAGAGTTTGCACATATATGGATTATGAGAGACTTTGTGTGTTTATTTGTAGAATTAGTGAAAGATCATTCTCAATTCTTAGATTGAAATATTTATATAAGATTCCTTAAGTTGTGTTAGAAAAAAAGTGAAATGGTTTCCTTTATTTCTCGATAAGAAACATGAAGTTGTCATACCCTAATTTTTAACCCTAAGATCCCACATATCATTTTCATCATCTCACACAAACAACATCACATCTTGGTCCTTCCTCTATCCATCTTTGGGTTTGCTTCTTGCAGGGATCACCAAGCACCTCTTTGTTGGTTTGTCTTACCTTTGTGTTTATATGACTATTTGGTTGTCTAACAACTAATCAAAATATAAAAAATATGTTTTATCTTCCTTAAGCTTATTGTGCAAGGTAAAGGCTTTTCAGTCAAGAGCATCTCAAAGTTGTGTTGCTTACTTCTCAAAGAAAGTCAAAGGTTCATGTGTTTATTTCCATGCCTTCTTCAACAAGCAACTTCAAGATTTAAGAAATTTAATCAAGATTCATTAAAGTACATCTTATTTTGAGTTCATATGATCACCCATGTGCTTTTAAATGCAAGGAAAGTCCAAGTACACAAGCTTGTTCCAAGAGGTTTACCAAAAAGTCAACATTTTGAAATCAAAGTTCCAAGGACCACAACTCCTTCAGTTATCACTATTTTTGAATGCTTGTTTTTTAATATGACTCTTCTCAACATCCTCTATAACTCTTATTTACATCACAAGAGCCAATTATGCTTGGAGAGTCATCAAACTTTTGGAGACATTATAGGTCATTTGTGGCCTTAGTGAAATTTGACTTATTTTCAAGTGACTTTTCCCTAACTTTCAAAGATCATAAATTCTTCAATTATCAACATATGAGGCTGATTCTTTTTTCAAAATGTTATTTGTGATTCCCTCTACAAGTTTTCTTCAAGGATCAAGGTCATAATATGCTTGGAAGGCCATGGAATTCATTGAGACGTTATAGGTCATTTTCAGCCATGAAATACTCAAATTTTTCTAAGTTATATGATCAGTTTTTCATGCCAACTTCAACATGACATAACTTTATGCTCAAGCATCTAAATGCAACCTTTATTGGCACATTGTAATCTTGGTCATGATGTTAACACATTGCAAAAAGAATGGGATCAAAAAGCTTCTTGAGTAGGGTGCCCTATTGGATTGAACATGGTGACTTGTAACTGAAGAAATTGCCATTGCCTGAGTTTTGAACTTCACTAATCTCAATTCCAAGACAAATTAGCATGTGTTTTGGACCTAAACATGTTTAAACTAGTCTCTAGAACTTAATTGACCCTTAAAACACATCATTTGGCTGAGTTTTGATGAGTTTCAAGTCACACTTTTCACACACTCGGATCAAATTCAATTTGTACGAATTCTGCATCATTTCACACATATTTGGATCCAATCACATTCCCTATAAATAGAGGAAGCTATTGAATTCATTTCCAAGCTTTGGATAGCCAAGAAATCTCTGGTGCAACTTGAAAATTTTCCAAAAAATTCAACTATTGTGTTTTGGCTTTCAGTTTATTTCAATATAATTTTTTGATTCCATTAGCACCTTCGGCATCCTCTGAAACTTTTGCAACAATTCCCAAGCTCTGAGACTTTCTGAAGTTCTCTAACTAGATTGAGCTTCATCAACTTCTAATCACCATCTGGACAAGGTAGTTTTGAGCATCATTTGAACTCAAACAAGTTACCACAATGTAATCTTTCACTCTCTGATGCTTTCCCCTGACTTATCTGGTGTTGATTGATCATGTTCATCATTTAATTTTATTTTTCGTAGCTTGCTTGTTTATGAAACTTCTCTGAAATTCCCTTTGCTCAGTTTATATAAATGAATTTGGAGCACAAGGTTGAATTCGGGATGAGAAGAGGATTACAATGGTGGTGGTCTCGAGTCTTGAATTTACCAAACAATGAAACTCCAGTGAGAGCTCACCGGAAAAGACGACCGGAGTTTTCTCAGGTTGTCTGAGTTTGATCAGACACGTTGGAGGAACGAAATGTTCTTATTGGTTGGATTTAAACTGGATCATGTGTTTGGCTTGCAGCGCGTTCCATCGTGTTCTCTAACATATGGAGTGTTGGATTTGCCACGTCAATTAATGAGGCATGATCCAACGCTTCGTGTTTTTTCTGATTTTAATTATTTTCTTTTATCATTTTTAATTTCTTTTTCTTTAAAAATTCATAGTAATTTCATTTTTCATCCAAAAAATCCCAAAATAATTTCTAAAATTCTCTTTTATTTTTCTTTATCTGATTTTTATTTTTCCATATTTTATATCACTAGTTTTCTATTTTTCATGAATTTTATCTTTTCTCCTTTGTTTTAATCGGTTTAAAAATACTTTTCTATATTTTAAAATTATGGAAAATTATTATATGCTCCTTATTTTATTTCCAAACTTCCATAATTTTATTGGCCATTTATTTGGTGTTTTGAAGGATTTTATGGATTTTTCATTTTATTTCTATTTTAAAATTTATTTAAAAGTACCTTTGATACATTGTTATTTAATTTAATTTAATTTCATTTTATAAGTGAGATTGTAAGTCTCCTATTCCTCATGGTACTGTGTGAAAATGTTGTCCATTTTCCATTTGTGAGAGTTAGTGGCATACTTGTTGATTTTATCCAAGTTGGAGCCCTTCTCATAAATGATGTATATGTTCATATTTGCATGTCTGTAAGTGGATAATTGAGTATTCTCTAAAAAGTGACCAAAACATCTTTTCATCTTTGATTACTAACATCTTTTACTAAGACTTTACTTGTATTAACTTTTATTTCCAAGTCATTTACTTTATGCTCCTTTATTTTATGTCATTTACTTTATACTTTATATTTAGCATTCCATATCATATTATTTGTGATTTTTATCATTTGTTCTTTGTCCATTTGGGATTTTCTTTTATATCATTGTAAAGAAGACATTAATAAAGAAAAACCTAAAAACAAACTTGGTCATCCTGATTTACGGACTTGTGGTTATTATCCTTGGCATCATGGTGGAGTTATGGACTTAGAATTAGGATCTTGACCTTTGCTTTGGGACCTGTAACTCGAGATCCTAGAATTTATTTGGTACATTTGACTTGGGATTTCCTTTTGTAGACTTGGTTGAGTTACTCTGGTTTCATCTGATACATGGATTGTTATTTGCTTATTCTGGCTTGCTTGAGGCTTAACACAAAGGAGGGAATTCTTTCTTGAGTTATGCCATAAAGCTTGTTATTTTCTTGGTTAGATCTTTCCTCCCTAACTTTTACTTTATGCTTTAGGATAGTCTCTTCTTCTCCTCCCCCATTCTTTAATTTTCAAAATCTTCTCTCTTTTTCAAACAACACTTTTTTTTCAAACCTCTCCAATCTTTTTTATTCACCTCTCCAATCTTTTACAAACAACACTCATTTTTCAAACCAAAAGGCACATTTTCAAAGAGGTTCACATAGAGTATCATGGATGTTTAGGGTATTAATAAATTCTCTTTGCATAACTAACTCCCGAACCCTTATCTCTTTTTATTAGTTTTGCTTTAAAATTTCTTCGGATTTTGTTCGTACTTTTTTCCTTTTCTCTTTGGAAACAATAAAAACGCGGTGACGACTCTTGCTTTACGAGTTAAGTTAATTGATAGGTTGATCTCAAAAAATTTACTGCTACAGGAGTGGAGGATAACTAGTTCTTCCTCAAATCGTGGGAGAGACGATTCTTTCCTTTGAATGATATCTCCATACCTTAAAATGTGATTCATGCAACCTAAAGTGATATTCAAATAATCAATCCTACTTTGCTCGCTTATCCAATATTACTCTAATTCAATAATCTGAAGCAAGCCAAAAATTTAAATAAGTATTCCCTCCTCCTCCCAATGTGTAATCTATTTTAGAATAAAATAGTGTCTCAAAATAAATGATTTATTTTAATTTTTAATGCATACTTTTTAATTTTACTTTCTAATTAATATTATTTTTGTCATTTTTAATATATAATAAAGATATTTTAATAAAAATATTATTTTTTCTTTTTGATTTTTTTTTCTTTCTTAATGTAAAATGAACAACTAATTCTATTATTTGTCGGAGCATTTAAGACAATGATTTAAATATCATAATATAATATTGGGTTAGATAATATCTAACAAAATGTAAGAAATATAAAAACTGTAAAGAGTATCCTAAGTAGTTGAAAAAAGGAGTGTATACATAATTATGTGCTGTCGCTATCCATGACCCATAGGATGATGCTATGAACGTGGCCATATTTACATCAAACAAAAACAATGCCATCTTATTTGCAACATCTTTTGGCATTGGAACGTGTCGACACCCTAATGGATGAACAACTGTTACATGCGATACTAACGAATCGTTGCCTAGGTTAGGAGGTAAAATAGCCAATAAGGTTGTGAAACATGGCGACCCGACTAGAGAGGTTAATATGATAAATATCCAAAAAAAGAGGAGAAAGTTGAGTTGATTGAGTTTGACACTGTGTCCGTGAGTGATGTGATGGGAGCCACAAACATAGACTAACGGCATCCACAGTAACATGTTCAAAATTCTATCAACACTATTCAACCTAGACACCTTCATCCCCTACTAGCCTATAGGCGAGGATATGGTAAGTACCATGTATTAGTCTCTGTCGGCTGATGAGTTGGTTTTGAGTCATTTTTATTTTTAACTTGAAATTACCATCTTCTATTGTTTTTCTCTATTAATTTAGGAGTATAAGTAATTTTCAAACATTTTTAAAATTTATCAATTTATTTGATTCATATTGATATGAACTTATTACATATTACGCGTGTGAGATATTTTGAGTAAGATAATGAATAAAAAATATAATTGATGAATTGTTATTATAGAAAAATTATAAAATTGAATTATAATTATGTGTATATACAATTATATTACTTGTATACTAAGTAACAAATATAATAAATTTTAACTCTAATTAACTGGATTTGGACTACAACTTTGATTATATCACAATATACTCTCCTATAATCCAAGTTGTCGAATACAAACTAATCATTGTCGATCTGAATTATTTCTAATTTTTTTCCTCAAAGTTAGAAATCTATTGATCTCCAGGCCTTTGGTGAAAATGTCAGTCAACTATACTTTATTGGAGCAATGTCTCACTTCAAGTTCATTCTGGTTTACCTTCTCTCTTAGAAAATGAAAATTAGCCTCAATGTGCTTACTCCTTCAATGCAAAATTGGTTTCTTTGCAAGATTAATGGTTAACTTGTTGTCGATCTGCAACACCAGAGGTTTCTTCACTTCGACCTTTATCATTTCCATCACAGATCTGATCCAAATTACTTGACAAGCAGCATAGGATCCTGATATATATTCAACCTCACATGATGATAATGCCACAACAGGTTGCTTTCTCGAGCGCCATGAGATTGGGGCACCAAATACTTGAAAGAAGAAACCAGTTGTGCTTCTTCGATCTTCCTTGTCTCCAGACCAATCAACATCTGAATAATAATTAATCACACTTTCTTTTATTTCAGAATCTTGCCAAAACATCATGGCACAGTTCATTGATCTTTTAAGTATCTCAGGATTCTTCTTGTAGCCTTCATGTGTGACACCTTTGGTTCATCAATGTATTTGTTCGTTAATCCGACTAAGAAATATATATCAGGTCTGTTATTGCATACATACCTCAGAGATCCTACAATTTGTTTGAACAAAGTAGTGTTGACCTTGTCCTTCTCTCCCATTTCTCTAGTTTCAGATTTGGTTTGACAGGTGAGGATGCAGGATTCGAGTTTTCCATTATGAATCTCTTGATTATTTCTTTGACATACTTTCTTTGATTTAACACCATACCTTGCTTCGATATTTGAAATTCCATGCCTAGGAAATAAGCCAATTTTCCCATATCCGACATTTCAAATTCCCTCTTCATCAGCTCTTTGAACTTCGACAAGTTCTCCATGCTATTTCCAATTACTAGAAAGTCATCGATATATAAGCAGATGATTTTTATATCTTGTACCATAACCTGAACATAGATACCATACTCATACTTGCATTTGATGAATCCCAATTTGACCAAGTATGAGTCAATCTTCTTGTTACATGCCCTAGGTGCCTGCTTGAGACCATAGGTTCACTTTTATCATCAAGCTTCCTTTTTCTTGCATCAAGAACATGCTTGTAGAAAATAGAGCCAAACACCTTCAGACGACTCACTGATGGTCGTTTTCCACTCCATATTTCTTCAAGAGTCTTGTTCTTCAGCTTCTTAGTAGGACACCTGTTCAAAATATAAACAACAGTGGTGAAAACTTCACCCCATAAGGATTTTGGAAAATTCTTCTACTTTAGCATGCATCTCCCTATATCCAATATGTCATTGTTTCTTATTTCTACTATTCTATTATGTTAAGGCGTGTAAGGAGCGGTTAACTCGTGATCGATACCATGTTCTGCACATAACTCTTCAAAACATCATGGACGTGTATTCGCCACATCCAATTGTCCACATAACTTTGATCTTCTTTTCACTCTGGTTTTCGACAAGCATCTTGAATCTCTTAAAGATTTCAAATATTTTGTCTTTACGTTTAATCACATAGATCCAAAGATTTCGTATATACTCATCGACAAATGAGTCAAAATACCTGTTATCACCAATGGTATGATCTTCAAACGGACCACATACATTTGAATGTATTACTTATTGTATGCAAGAGGACCTCATTGGCATAGTAGAAACGAAAGACTTTATGGATTTCTTCCCTACTAACCAACCTTCACAGAGTTTGTTGGTCATCTCAAGACTTGGTATACCGGTTACCATATCTTGAGTAATCAGTTGATTGAGTGACCTAAAACTCAAGTGGACAAACCTCAAATGCCACAACCAACTATTCTTGTGGTCGAAAACTGTTTTGAGGCATTGTACCTCAGTCGAACTAATCATGGTCTTAAATGTCATATTCTTTGACAAAGGAGATTTTAAGACCAAACTATTCTAGGTGTCGAACAGTTCCATGGATCCATCTTTCATAACCATTGAGAAAGCTTTTTTGACTAGTTGTCCAACACTTAGTAGGTTGCACTTTATTCTAGGTACATAGAGTACATGTTTGATCATAGCTTCCGCTCAATTTATCATTTGAAAAACTATGTTCTCAGTGCCTGCTGCTTGCAATGAGCTATTATCTTCAAGTTTGAGCTTTATCTTCTTCGACTCTTTGAAATATGCTAATCACACTTTCATACCAGTCATGCGATTCAAGCAGCATGTGTCTAGGAACCAGATTTTGGATTCGACATGGTCATCTGCAACTGCAACCATAACCACCTTATATTCAAAATCATTTGAATCTTGGCGTGTATGGTTTTCTCTTTCCTTCTTACCTTTTGTTGCTCCCTTGTCTTTCCTGTAACAACAATTCTTGCCCAAGTGATCCCAATTTTCACAATTATAACATTGCACATATTTTTTTTCTCTTCTTTGTCTTTCTGATAGGAATTTCCTTCTCCTCCTTTGGAGGATTCAAAAGCCATATCATCGACCTTATGATTTTGAGGGTTCGACCAAGAATTCTATCTACGAGTCTTGTTTCATTTTCCATTGAACTTGTTGAAACCACCATATTCCTTCCATGTCTGAGCTTGTAGTGCTTGTATCAAATCATGAACACTTTTCCTTCGATAATCCTAATCTCATGTGCCTCCAATAAACCAACCAAATCTTCCAGTTTCATTGTTTTAAGATTGTTAGATTCTTGAATGGCTACGATAGTGTGATAAAAGTGATAGGTCAACATATGCATTACCTTTTCAACTATCATGTTATCAGTTAGGGTTTCACCACAACCTTTCATGAGATGAACAAGATTTTGCACCTTCGAGACATAGCCTGTTTCTTCTTCTCCCATTTGCAGTATTTCAAACTGCCTTCATAACGTCTATAATTTGACGACTTTAACCTTCTCACATCCTTCATAATACTTGATAAGAATATCTCATTCCAAATTCTCCGATTCAGCATGAGAGATCTGATCAAAGGTTGTTACAACTACTGAAAATTGAATATAATACACAACCTTGCAATCTTTCTTTTTTTCATCCTTTTGAATGACTCTTTGAGCATCGGTTGCATTGCTAACAAGCTCAGGGATGACATTGTTAACGAATTCTAGGGGTTCATGAAAGTTGAACAAAGGCTTCATCTGCTTACTCCATCAGTTCCATTTTTTGTAGTCAAGAATTGGAAGAGAATCCAGAATGCCATTGGTACCATTCATCTCTACAGCAACTGTGATTCATGATCCTTGGAAACACGACCACCAACGTGAAGTTCTTAAAAACGCGATCAAGAACACGAACCAGAAGCTCTAGATACCAATTTGTTAGTGCACGAGGTACTTTGAGTGAGATAAGGAATGAAAAGTAATTGATGGATTGTTATTATTGAAAGCTGTAAAACTGAATTACAATTATGTGTCTATATACAACTATGTTACTTATATATTAAGTAACTAACATAACAAATCCTAACCCTAACTAACTTGGGCTTGGCTACAACTTGGATTATATCACAACAACATATTCAATTAATCACATTAAATATTAAATATTAATGTTACATGCTTATTTATCACGAGACATGAATGTTTTGATAACTTTGATTTATTTATATTTTACATATTTTATCATTTTTTGTTATTAATTTAAAGATTATATGTTTGTTCCTTGATTCGTTTTTTTCTTCATTTTTAATAATGTTGAAATTATGTTGTATTTAGTATATTCTACCAACTAAAAAAATAGTTATGAATTAATTTAGTTTTCTCAAATTTTGAAGAGAGTCGTTTGTGTTTACATTCTTCTATATTACCTTTAGTGTTTTTCAAATGATCATGGTAATTGTACTAGTCAAAAAGTATAGGTGTGTGTGCTCCATTGCAAGGGAAAGGTGACTCAAAAACCTTAATAGGTGTATAACACGTAGCGAGAGCTTACTCATGGTGGCTAGAAACTATGTACGGTGATTTTTAGGTTGTTTAAGGGACTAATTTACGTAAGGTGAGAGACCTTGTTGGTAGCCGACGCTGCTAGAATTGCAGGCAGGCGGTTAGGTTGATCATGTATGCTAAGATGGTAACGAGTGTGGCACTTTTTGAATTGTGGAGAGTGTGTATGACTTAGAGTCTGCCTTTATCCTATTGAAAGTGACATATTTATAGGGGTTTATAGGACCTAGGGTTTCCTCCGAAAAGGCCACTGCCCACCTAGTCAAATAGTGGAGAGTTGAATACTTGCAAGGGAGATGTGAGTCAATAATGACCCTAACTTTCTCTTTGTCCAAGACATGTCTTATCCCATGTTTTACTTGTATGGGCGAGGGAAGACTCAAGGGTGATGCAATACCTGCCTCTAGGAGATCTTTCGTCGTTGCCTCTCCTAGGGCGCCCCTAAGGCATCACCCTTTTGCAAATATAACACTACATAGTTTGTTAGGTGTGATGCCTTTGGTAGAAGGTGAAGTGTTTTTCACTTGAAACTAACGGGAGTTTTCCGTGATTTGGTTCTTCCCCCACGCAAGGTTTTAGTTATATTTAGGAGGAGAATCTCTCTAGGCAGAATAATGCGTAGCCTGGCTGATGAGGCGCTAAGTCTCTCGGGCAAGATAACTTACTCTTTCAGGCGGGATTCATATCGAGCACTCACCCAAGACTGGAAATCATGTCTTTGGGGATCGATATCGGTCGCACCCCTTATGCGTGAGTTATTGAAAATAATACCGCTCGAGGGAACACTAAGTCCATTAGGCCTCATTATCTTCCTATGTACCATGTTTGGAGTTGAGTATTGGGTAAGGTTGTCATCAATACAATCATTTGTGTTGCAAAATATATTTGTGAAATAATTTAAAATGTGTTTATCAATGAGAGAATGGTCATTATGAACTAAATCCTCCTCCCTAATCATATTTATTCTCTTTTGATGCTCTAAATTCTAGTCAACATATGAAAGTAAGTTCGTCGTCCTCCGTCACAGGAATATGTACACCATCAGTCTGTTTAATATATGTCAGGGTCTACCAAAATCATTGAGGGACTATCTCTCCCACTTCAACGAGGCCACCATCAGGGTCGTCCCACCAAACCAAGAAAATTTTGTGGGGGTGTTCCAAAATGGACTTAAGGAGGGACACTTCAATAAATCCATCGTCCAGAAGCCAACGTTGCCATTGGTAGAAGTGGTCGCCAAAGTTGAATGATGCATAAAGGACGAGGAAAGCAATGCAAAGAATAAGGCATGCAACGTCAAATAGCGTGTTTCCGATGCTGAAAATTCTCACCATCAGAGGACGAGCAACTATAATTTACCCATAAAGGACAAGTCAACGTTCAAAAGGAATGTGAGGAAATAGAGAGCTTCACACATTTGAACACTCCCTGTGAGAAAATCTGGCACGATGTACTCCACTTGCACAACATTTAAATATTGATTGCTCCTAAGGAGACCGTGATGGGTTCTGAACCAGGAAGAGGGTGTAAGTTCCAAAAGGTAAAGGTACATCACACCGAGGACAACTATCAACTCAAGAAAGATTTTGAGAAACTGATATAGAAGGGGAACCTCAAGAAATATGTGAAGGGAGACTCCTCCCGTTCGTTAGGAAAATTTGGATCACATGGACGAGACGATGTTGGGAATCCCATGACTAACAAAGCTAAAGAGTCGCACCAGGGGTGAGGACAACAAATCCACACGTCACACGTTCAACACTATAGTAGGAGGGTTCACCAGAGGCAGAGAGACTAGCTTCTCCAGAAAAAGGTATGCTCACCAGATCCTAAATGAAGAAAATATTCCTTACGTCAAGATTGAAGGCAAGCTCCAAGCACTAGAGGCCATATCGCATTCTCAGAGAAATATGTCGCTGGCATCCACCCTCACAATGATGGTCCCATGGTCGTTATCATCAAATATGAAGATTGAGAGATTACAAGATTTCTCATCGACCAAGGGAGCTTTGCAGACATATTGTATTGGGAGCGTTTGAAATACTTTTCCTCGATCGAGAAGACCTAAAGCCCTTCATTGTATCACTATTTGGATTCTCAGGAGAATAAATACCGTTAAATGGATATATCACCTTTGGAGAAGAAGATAAATATATATAAGTAAAAGTAATTTATCTAGTTATTGATGCCTCATCTTCATATAATATGATTATAGGGCAACCAACCTTTAACCGACTAGGTGCCTCTTTGTATACTCTGTATTTTTGCATGAAGTGTCTGTTCCTCAATGGGAAAGGTGGGGTTATCCAAGGATATTAAGAGATCGCCAAGAAATTTTATGCCCCTAGCAAGAATCTGCACTCAAGGTGGAAAGGCCAAAAGGATGAACTCAGGAATAACTCCCTTGGAGGAATTCCATAAAGGCGAGAAAACCTCTTCCCCAACCTCTGAAGGGACTGAAGGCTAATGATTCAGGAGATAAAACCCCTTGAAGGTGTCATCATAGTTGTTATATGTTTTTCTTTAATGTTGTTTAAATGTTTCATTTTTATAGGCGAGTATTGCATTTCTTCCAATTGTAACAAACAAGTTTCTTTATGGAGTGCTCTTACAAGGGGAAAGGGTTTTTAATGAGGCATCTCACTTTTCATTATGTTAAAGTTCCATTTCCTTGTAGGAAACTAGAGAATTTATGGGAAGCTTCTCGCCCATGAAGTGATAAATTATAGGATCCTTAAGTGGTATCCTTGCCTCCCTATGAGGCAATCAATTGTTGGATCCTTAAGGGGGTCCTTGACACCCTATGAGGTGATCAGTTGTTGGATCCTTAAGTGTGATCCTTTCCAACCCATGAGACGATCAATTGCTGGATCCTTAAGTGGGATTTTTTCTGTCCCACGAGGTAATCAATTGATGGATCTTTAAGTGGGATCCTTGCCTCCCTACGAGGTAATCAATTGATGGATACTTAAGTGTGATATGTTTCTCCCTATGAGGCGATAAATTTATGGATCCTTAAGTGAGATCTTTGCCTCCCAACAAGGCGATCAGTCGTTAGATTCTAAAGTGGGATCCTTGTCACCTTATGAGGCGATCAATTGCTAGATCCTTAAGTGATATCCTTATCGCCCAATGAGGCGATCACTGGATCCTTAAGTGGGATCCTTTTCGTCCAATGAGGCGACCAATAGTTGAATCCTTAAGTGGGATCCTTACCGCCCCGTGAGGTGATAAATTGTTGGATCCTTAAGTGAGATTCTTGGCGCCTCATGAGGAAATAAATTGTTGGATCCTTAAGTGGGATCCTCTCCGCCCAATTAGGCAATCAAGTCACTGGATCCTTAAGTGGGATCCTTGCCTCCATGAGGTGATCATGTACTAGATCCTTAAAGTGGTATCCAAACGGCCCACCAGGGAAATCACGATAAAAAATGCCTTTATACAAAGGAAAAAAACAAGTAGATAAGATAACAATAGTTAGTATAAAAGGCACCCAATGGCCCGTTGTTGTTCACAATGATTACAAAGTTCCCAAAAATGGAACAAGAATAAAAACAAAAACCCCCTAAGGAGATCACAAATACAAGGAACACTATGTGCCGAGACGTAAGCCAAGTCTTTACTTTTCCTCTTGTGTCGCTACCTCTTCTACAATATTCCTTGAAGAGGCCATTGTTTCCTCATCTACTAATACACCATCTCGCATGACTTTGAGAAAGTCCAGGAGGCTCAAACCCAGATTAGGATAGAGGAATACAATCCGCTCCTTAGCACACTTGAATTTGACACCGGAAGTAGACAAAACCTAGTTAGTTAGCTCCATCACATCCTTCTCCAAGTATTTCTAGTGAAGGAGAGCTGCATTCAAAGAATATTACAAAGAGTCCTTCTCAGCAAATACCTCTTTCTCCTTGGCGTAAAAATTCGACAACTTATTCTCCCATTTCTTCTTATCGTGTTGAAGGGACTACAACAACCTTTGACTCTCATGGTAGGCATCCATATGCTTTTTAACTTTAGCTTCCAGCTCTTTTACTCCTTGTCACGCCTTCCCTACTCTACCTCATACAACATGACTGCACTCAACAAAAGGGTGTCCTTCATGTTCATAAGATCCAAAACTGGTTTAGAGCGGATGGCTTAATAATTAGTAGGAAACTCTTTGTAGAAGGGGAGGTGATAACTTTGAACCGGAAAGTGTCAATGCCAACACCATTCCACCAGGCCGAGGTAGTCTAAGGAACCCTGCCTATAAGGGGTACTGCCATCTCAGTCTTGTTGGAAAAGTAAGGGGATCCCTCTACCAACCTTAGATCCTTGCAATTTGGCGAGTCCGGGGTTGGTTCCTCGGTAATCTTTTATTTCCTTTGAGGATGATACCTTCAGGATGGCTCTTTGGGTTAATGGTACATGTACTGATAGAATTTAGTTTCTCCCACCTTTGGATACAATTCTTAATTGTAATCTTGGAAATTTGAACTACAAAACAATACATAGATCATAAAAGGAATACAAAAGCCTGCAAACACAAAGGGATATAAAAATCCATTTACTTATATAGGCAGTAAGGTGCCTGCCACCTTCTTGCCAGAGACTAATTACTTCCCGACAGTCTATAATATCGAACTATAATAAAAAGTGAACAATCCTCTTCTCCCCGAGAGAAAGGAATGCTAGTTTATATCCTGTAATTATCACTAATTCATTAGTCCATGATAGAGGAAAGTGGGGCACCATCAGATCCTAGGGACGCCCAGCTACCCTTTGATGGGTTGGTGGTAAAGAAAGAGAAAAACATCCTCGTGGTCTGAGTAATACCAAGCTCCTCACACACTATCTCAAAGGCCATAATATAACCTAACTATTGGGAAATAGTTGGGAATAAGCAACATTAAGAATCCTTAAGATCCATGCAGAAAAGGGACAAAGGGGGAAAATACTCTCACATCTCTGATGACGGGGAGGTAAAAGAAGAGGTGTGATGAAGAAGATTTTGGGAAAACAAGTCAGGTCACCCTCAGAGACAGCAAACAAATCTCCAAGATGATTTGTTCCTCATCCTCTAGGGAAGAAACATTTACTCCTTATCGGAGAATATAAATGTGTTCTTCGAAGGAACTAGACACAAAGTCTCCAGCATCCTTGGACACGACGGATGAGGAAGACATTTTGTTCTTGAGAAAATAGTAGAACAAAAAGAAGTCACAACCTCCATCGTAATCTCCAGAAATGTACTATTTACCTAAAGCCCTACATCTAGCATAAAAACCCTATCTCTAGTATACCTTCACATTACAAAATATAGAGAAAAGAATGAACTCACACATGAGAGAAGGTTGTGTGCAAAGAGATGAAGGGGAAAGATAACTTGGGCGGACTTGCAAAGAGGGGGTAAAATGGAGTAAATGCTAAGATTAAAGGATTTTATAATAAAAGACTATCTGAATTCCCCTTAGGGTTTTAGAAAAACTCATCACATTTATGACACGTGCCACTAACGTTTAAGGTCTAAAAAAATAGGCCATTATTGATTACATTCAATAAAGGTAAGTGCACACATAAGAGACTGATTGACATCCTTGGCTGACATGTCTTATCTAACATGGGACATTTGGAAGCTGACTAATCATTTGAGGACCATGATAAACAAACACCTTTAACTAAGGGACTCACCCCTAGCCGAAGGACTCGACCGATGGGCATGATTATCCCCACCTAGAGAAAGTAATGGCATGGCGAGGGGTGCGTCAGAAGAGTTTAAAAGCACTCCGCCCTTAGAAAAAACCTCGTGCTTAAGGGACTATGTAGTGTTATATTTGCAGATTCCCTAAGCTAGGGTTCCCTCGCCAAGAAGTCGTGTCACCCGGGCGATCACTCAAAGACCCGCCCAAGGGAAACCCTAACGTGTAAGCTAAGAAAGAAGGAGTCTCCGTTAATTCCTGAAATATATGTGGTCAATACCCGCCTAAGAGAGAGGGGAATGGTTCATGCTACTAAGGGTGACTCAAACCCTAGGCCCAAGAGCCTCTACAAATACTCCTCTCATAATAAGAGTAAAGAATAAACCCCAGGTAATACACACTATTAACAACTTAAAGAGAATAATGATCACTACCATCTTAACACACGACCACCGGTGAGCGTACACTTGCCACCAAGAATCACTGGTCATCAGAAGAACCTCTCACCTCACGTCAGTAGGTATCCTAAACCACCATCATACAGGGCTTCTCGCCGCTGCGGGAAATCCCTCACCACCAAAATATGTTATAAACCTACTAAGGTCTATGAGCCTTCCTACCCTTGTAGGGGGAACATGCACACATGTACTTTTTTACAAGTACATGTTCTAAAACCTTAAACAATACTAATTTTAAAACCGATGGAATAGCAAAACACTCGTGTTGTGAACTCGTGAGTATCATACTAAATTAGGCATTAAACATATTATTAAAATGTTTACAATTTATCGTAAAATTTTAAATATTAAAAAAATTCAAATAAAATATTTTTTGTTACATATTCAGTAAAAATAATCATACATAAATAATTCCCTTTATTTTAGTTCCAATCTATATGAACAATGGGGATATACAAAATTGTGTAAACTATATAGGGATTAAACTTATGAGTCATACTAGAAAGTTAGGGGAAATAGTGATTGAATGGAGGCTAAGAAAAAAGACTCAAGTCACTGAGAATCAATTTGATTTTATGCTTGGAAGGTCGACCATGGAACCGATCTATCTACTACGACGTGTGATGGAGCAGTACCGAATGGAGCAACAAGAATTACACTTAATTTTTATTGACTTGAAGAAGGCTTATGATAGACTGCCTAAAGAGACTTTTTGGAAAGCCCTAGAGAAGAAAGACGTTAGAATTGCATATATTCGAGTTATCTAAGATATGTATGAAGGGATAGTGACTAGCGTCTAGACACAAGGTGGAAAGACAGACGATTTTCCTATTACAATAGGGTTGCATCAAGGTTCAACCATAAGCCCCTATCTTTTTACCTTAATTTTAGATGTACTCATATAACACATCAAAGAGCTATCACCGAGATGCATGCTTTTTACAGATGATATAGTCCTACTTAGAGAGTCAAATGACGATTTGAATGAGAGGTTGGAGACTTGAAGACAAGCTTTAGAAACACATGGTTTTTGCCAAAGCAGAAGTAAAACGGAGTATACTGGAATGTAATTTAAACAAAAGAAGAAGCTTTCTAACCTAGAGGCGAAAGTTAGAGATCATATCATCCCTTAGGCCACACGATTTAAATATCTTGGGTCTGTAATTCAAAATAACGGAAAAATAGAAGGGGATGTAAACCATCGAATTCAAGCTGGGTGGCTGAAATGGAATAGGGCTTCAGGCGTTCTATGTGACGCAAATGTAGCGCTCAAGTTCAAGGGAAAATTTTATCGTACTACGGTAAGGTATGTTATGTTGTATGAGACAGAATGTTGGGTGCTTAAGAATCAACACGAGAATAAAGTAAGTGTAGTCGAGATGAGGATGTTGTGTTGGATGTGTGGTAAGACTAAAAAGGATGTGATTAGAAATAAAAATATCAGAGAGAGTGTTGGGATAACACCTAGTTGTGAAGATGGTGGAAAATAGACATAGGTGATATAAACATGTAGAGAGAATGCCGGTAAATTTTGTGGTAAAGAGAGTAAATCAGATGGATAGAAGTCAAATAACTAGAGGAAAATGAAGATTTAGAAAGACTATAAGAGAAGTTACTAAAAAAAAATATCGAGATTAACAATTTAGATAGAAACATAATTTTGGATATAATATCATGCCGAAAGTTGATCCATATAGATGATCATACTTAGTGGGACAAGACTTGAATGTTATTATTGTATAAAAAAATATTAATATATAAATAGATATACACATTATAAAAAATATCAATTTTCTACAAATTTTTCTATATTTCATTCTTATAGAAAATCATTAATCCCTCCATCTCAAAATAAATATCACATTTATAAAAATCATTTGTCTCAAAATGTATTACTTATAATTTTCAATGCAATTTTAATTTTACCTTTTAATTATATTCTCTAATTAATATTTTAATTCATTATTTTTCTTACCTTTCATTAATGATAATAAAAATACATCAATAATAAATAATAATAATTTAGTAAAATTATCATTTTCTCTTTTATTTATCACACTTTCTTAATTTATGCTAAACTTTTTAGGTAGAAGGGAGTACTATGTATTTATTGTTATACCAACTATTATGACATAAATAAGTTAATTTACAGTTTTCTTTTTTTATCCTAAACACATATTTAACGACAATTAACTCCACATTAAAGTAGTTTTGTTTCTACATACGATGTTTCCCTATCAGGATACTTATTATATATCTGTCGTTTTCTACAGTTGAAGCGAGTGAGAGAGAGAGAAAGAGCGATAGAGGATGGGAAGAGGGAAGGTTGTTCTTGAGAGAATACAGAACAAGATCAATCGACAAGTTACATTCTCAAAGAGAAGAAGTGGTTTGCTCAAGAAAGCATTCGAACTTTCTGTGCTTTGTGATGCTGAAGTTGCTCTTATCATCTTCTCCAGCCTTGGCAAGCTTTTTCAATACAGTTCCACTGAGTTAGTCATTCTTTTTAACTAAATATCTTATTTAGATATTAAACTACTCCATCTGAGAATTTTTTCTTCATATTTTATATTGATATTCTAATCAGCTTGAACAAAATCATTGAGAAGTATCGTCAATGTTGCTTCAACAACATGTCTGAGAATGGTGACTTGGAAGAACATGAATCACAGGTAAATCCTCTTCTTTTTATCATCGTAACAAGCTTGATTATGATTATCTCTGAAGCACCGACACTTCTGGAAAAAGAAAATTAAACGTATAGAAGTATTAACATTTTTTGATTATTTTTAAATTTATTTATTTCTTCAAATGTCTTTTAATGTTAAGCTGTCGGTGTCGGTGTCCATGTCGTGTTTCCAGTGTCTATCTCTCTGATTCATGGATGACCATTTTCATAAATAAAGTGCTTATTTATCTTAATTGTGCATTGCAGGGCTTATACGAGGAGCTTTTGATGCTAAGAGTTAAGCATGAATCTCTTGCCCAGACTCAAAGGTATTATTATTTTTGATCAAACAATTTTTTGTGTTAGTTTATAGGTGGAACTCAAACTAGTTTATATTGTTTTTGATGTTTTTTTGTTTTAAAGGAATTTTTTGGGAGAAGAACTCAATACACTAAGCATAAAAGATTTGCAGAATATAGAAAAACAACTGGAGAGAACGCTTGCACAAGCTCGAAAGCACCAAGTATTTATTTTTACTACATTCTCATTCAAGTTCATAAACTCTTATTGAAAATTGAAAATGAAATACACTCATTTAATGGACAGATAACGTGTTTATCTTGCCTTTTAATTGCAGATGCAGAAACTGATGACACGAGTTGATGAATTAGGCCGAGAGGTATACAATTAAGCACTCCTGCGTCATACAGTGATGTTTTTTACTACTATCAACTGAACTGACTTAACTATTTTTCCAACCATAATTCTTATTATTTACGTGTTGGCAGGTTCACAAGGTGGAGGAGGTTAACAAACAGTTAGAATCCAAGGTATGACAATATAGTGGAGGGAATGCTCTATGTAAGATTAGAATCCTTTATTTTATATGACCCTTTTATCAATTTGTATGCAAGTAATTTATTTTTAAACTGTTACACCAGGAAAAAGGTTTAAGCACCATTATTTGTGATGATTCTACTGATTTAACCATCTCCAACAACAACAATATCGTTACCAATTTGCATGATGCACAAGTCAATGAGTTTGAATATTGGTGTGTATTTTTCCATCTTTCACATAAACTTGCACTTATAATAGTAGGCATGTTTGGCATCCAATATGTGTTGGAGTCTCCACCGACATAATACCGACACATGTAGTTACATTCATTTAATTTATTTTTAAAATTTATTATTGATGTTCACGTGTTTGATTCGATATCTATGTCGGTGTATGTGTTTAATAATGTGCAAACATACCATAAATATTTAAAAACTTTAATTAAATATTTATTCACACATTATGTTACAGTCAGTTTCGGCACCAACAAGCTGGTTCAAAAGGACGGGCAACATATACAAGGATTGACCGAGGCCAGAGTAGTCGCAACAAGAACAATGGATGGATGAATATTTGAACTTTCATTTACCTAAGGCTTGAGACCCCTAAAACATGTCTCAAATAATCACTAATTTATGAGAGCCTATTTGGTTTAATTTATAATAGGAACTTTCTCTTTCTTCTTTTCAGCATGACAGTGTGGCTTCAAATGCATTATGTATATGTAGCTAGACAGGTAATCGAATGTAATAATTGGTTGTACATATTAACCTCTTTCTGTCTATTTGTTATTATTTTTTCAAAAACCTTCTTTCTTATTTCACCTAAAACTAATGAAAGTGTTAGCCGAAATTAGCAAATAGACGATTTTAAGGTTAATCGAGTGTTCATTAGCCTATAGTTAATCAGACAAGTACAGATGCATTCAAAGCTGAGTCAACCAAATCTTTTTTAAATTCATTGCAATTTATCATGGTCACCAAGACTTTATACTCCGTCAAAATAGATTTTACACTCAGTCAAAACACACTAGGAGTAAATAATTGGACTTTATGACCATGTTAATGCTAATAGCACCACTAATTAGAAGATTGAGCAACCACATAGAGAAGATATGCAATTGGATGATTGTGCAACTATGATTTAATGGATATTATGATAATTTCTTTTATAAATATTATACTAATTTGTAAATTATTCAAAACATTAAATTAATATAACTATTTTACACATTTATCTCTTTACTTTATTTTATTCTTTTGAGGTATTTTTTTTAAGTAAGTAGTTCAAGATCCTGTTTATCGGTGTTTTTGTTAAACAATCACGAGTTTGAAAGTCTTTGAAATTAACTTGAAAAATCTTCAAAGCTATTTGTGCAAATAACTTGCGCGAACACACGTGCGTGTGAACTGAATGTACTGTGACAAAAAGACTTTAAATAAATTCAAATTGTAATAAATGATAGGGTAAAAATGCAGTAAATAATGTTAAATAAAGCAAAGAGAAAAGTACAATGCTCCATTTAAGGAGACAAAAAGATTAAAAAAGGGTGGACGCAGACGCATACATGTTTCTCGCTCAACTGTTTCGCTCTATGATTCAAGTACTCTAGTGGTATGGAGAGTATGTATGAAATTTAGTGACCTTTGATCTAATGTATGAGTCTGCTATTTATTCTATTTACAAGATAACTGTCGACGACGGGTTATGACCGCTTAGGGCTTGTTGCGTTTGTTCCACATTCAGTTCTTCAGATTCTCACTAGTGCGTTGCGTGTCTTCCAAGATGCTATCTTCTTGTAACTCACGTTGAGTGGTAACTGTTTTTCCACTTCTTCCACATCTTCACGTCCTTTCGACGATAACCGCTCCAACGTGTTGTCGACGATGTCTGTCAAATCTTCGAGACTTATGAACCTACCAAGTCTTTTATACCATGTTGTTTGGTCGACCAGTCCCTTTGGTGGAATGAGAGCTCATGTCGAGTGTCCCTTTCGAGATTCTGGACATGTTTCTGTCGACTATCCTTTTCGAAATTTTGGATGTATTACCTAGGAATCTGGGCTTTAGGGTTTTTTTTTCTCTGAGAGTCATCTAAACCATTTATTTTTTGGTGAGGAAATGGAGAGGTTTGGTCTCCATTTGTCTTTTTTTGTTTCCCTATTGTCCTTGTTATGACCGTTAGGGTTGGCAGTGAGGCTGTGACAAGTGGCCTTATTTGCGCCACTTGTCCATCATGCAATGACACACCTGCCACCTCTCCCATGTGTGCACCCTCACACATTATCCGCATGATCTCACTTGACCACATTAGTAAATGTATCTGAGGGTTGCCTTAGACTCAATAATGTTTGACTCTGCTTTGGACCCTTACTTCATTGGGCTTACGCCTAAGTGCTTCCCCCTTGTTCGACTTAGCGGGATTTTCTATTCCATATTTTTTAGGAAAAGTATCGTTTGACTGCATCGGAGTTCACTGGAAGTGGAAAATCTTCTCCATCCATAGTTGTGAGAATTAGAGTATCTCTGGAAAAAGGCTTTCTTTACAACTTACAAATCTTCATAGTTTGGTGTCCACTTGTCGTGTGAATCCTTATGAATCGACGTAATTTTCTTAAGCACCAAGTCGTTTTATTGAAACTCTCGAGGTCATACCTTCTTGTCAAATGCTTTCTTGAGACACCATTGGTATAGATGACCATGACATAACGTTGTCATGTGCTTCTCTATAAGGTTGTGTTGATTGAACCTTGTCTAGACCCATTCCGTCTCTTCTAGCTTAGTCTCCATCAAGACTCTCAGTGAGGGGATTTATACTTAAACATGAAGTACTACATCTATGCCATAGATCAAAGAGAAATGGGTTGCCCATGTTGATGTGTGAACTGACGTCCAATAGCCGTGTATCGCAAAAGGTAGCATCTTGTGCTAGTCCTTGTATGTTATCACCATTTTCTAGATGATTTTCTTTATGTTTTTTTTGCTGCTTCTACGATGTTGTTCATCTTCGGCCGATATGGTGATGAGTTGTGGTGTTCGATTTTAAAGTTTTCGCACAACTCTTTCATCATTTTGTTGTTGAGATTTAAACCATTATCAATGATGATCTTGTTGGGAACCCCATAACGACATATAATATCTTTCTTAATGAAGCGGGTAACCACTTTCTTTGTTACATTGGCGTAAGATGCAACTATGACCCACTTGGTGAAGTAGTTTATGGCAACTAATATGAATCTGTGTCCATTCGAAGCCTTTGGTTCGATGAGCCCAATCATGTTTATTCCCCACATGAATAATGGCCATGGCATTGTCAGGATGTTTAAAGGAGTAGGTGGCACATGCACCTTATCGGTGTAAATCTGACATTTATGGAAAGTTTTGGTCTAATAAAAACAATCAGTTTCCATAGTTAACCAGTAATAGCATGCCCTCATGATTTTATTGGCCATTGCATGACCATTGAAATGAGTATCAAAGGACCCCTCATGTATTTCATTGATGAGCATGTTCACTTCGTGCCTATCCATACATCTGAGCAGAATCATGTCATAATTTCTTTTGTAAAACATGTCTCTATTCAGGAAGAACTTTATTATTAACCTCCTTAGAGTTTGCTTGTCTATAATTGAAGAATTTGTTGGGTATTCCTGCTTCTCAAGATAACGCTTGATGTCGTAGAATCAGGGTTTGTCATCAGATTCCTCTATTGTTGCTAAGTAGTGTACAGTCATCTCTTATCTGGTTTATAACCAAAGCAAAGTCTCCATATACTTCAAGGATTTTGATCCTTAATTCAATGGTTTCTTCTATCCCCATGATGCATGCTTCATATTCAACAATATTATTTGTGCAATCAAAGTAAAGTTTAATATTTAAATGAAGGTGATAGTTCTTTGGAGACATCAACATTGCCTTGATACCATGGCCTACAACATTGGAGGCACCATCGAACATAAGAGTTCATCGCTCCTCTGGTTTGAGTCCTTCATCATCACCTATGACCTTTCATCATTCAAGGCTATAATATCTTCATCAGAGAAATCAAACCTCAATGGATGATAGTCTTCCACCGGTTGATGGGCAAGATGGCATGCTAACGCACTACCCTTGATGGCTTTTTATGTAACATATTGGATGTCGTATTCTGATAAAAGCATTTGCCAATAAGCGATTCTGCCTGTGAGAGCTGGTTTCTCGAAGATATATTTGATTGGATCCATCTTGGATATTAGCCACGTTATGTGGGTCAACATATATTGTTTGAGACGTCGGGTAGCCCATGTAAATGCACAACAAGTCTTATCGAGTAGTGAGTATCTGGTCTCACAGTCGTTAAACTTATTGCTTAGGTGGTAAATGGTAAGCTATTTTCTACCTGTTTCATCTTCTTGTCCTAACACACACCCCTCTTATCATGTACTGTCAAGTACATGATAAGAGGTCTTCCCTAAACCGGGGGTATCAAGATCGATGGTTCTTGCAAATATTCTTTTATTTTCTCAAATGTTGCATGGAAATCGTCATTCCACTCGATAGCTTAATCTTTGTGTAGTATCTTGAAAATTGGCTTACATGTGGCAGTGAGATATGATATAAATCTAGCAATGTAGTTCAAGAAACCATGAACCTGTTTTTTCAATTTTGGGCACAGGCATACTCTAGATGGCTTTGACTTTATAAGGATCAACCTTGACCCCTCGTTGACTTACAATGAATCCCAACAATTTTCCAGACCGTACCCCAAAAGGGCACTTGTTAGGGTTGAGCCGTAACCTGAACTTCCTCAATCTAGCAAACAACTTTTGCAGATTGACGATGTGATCCTCTTAAGTATGGGATTTTGCAATCATATCATCAATGTATACATATATCTCTTTATGAATCATATCATGAAAGAGAGTTATTATCTCTCTTTGATATGTTTCCCCAGCGTTCTTCAAGTCGAATGATATCACCTTGTAGAAGGAGGTTCCCTAAGGGGTGCTAAATGTGGTTTTCTCCTAGTCTTCCAGGGCCATTTTTATTTGGTTATATCTGGAGAAACCATCCATGAAGTAAAATATTGAGAACTGAGTCATTTGTCCACCAATACATTAATGTGAGGTAAGGTGAAATCACCTTTTTGGCTCGCTTTATTTAGGTCTTGGTAATTGATACATATTTGGAATTTTTCATCCTTCCTTGGTACCGGCACAATGTTGGCAACCTATTGTGGGTACTTTGCTATAGCTAAGAATCCTGCATCGAACTGCTTTCTGACCTCTTCTCTTATCTTGAGATCCATATTTGGCCGAGTTCTTATGTGCTTCTGCTTGACTGGTGGGCATTCTTTTGTGAGAGGCAGCTTGCGCATAACAATATCAGAATCCTATCCTAGAATATCTTAATATGACCAAGAAAACACATCTACGTACTCATGAAGGAGTTCGATCAGCTTCCCTTTCTCATCGTCTTGCAAGGTAGCGCCTATCTTGATTTCCTTATTGTCTCCCGTGATTCCAAGGTTGATAATTTCTACTACTTCCTAGTTTGGTTGAATGATCTTCGATTCTTGCTTGAGTAGTCTAGCCAACTCTTCAGGGAGTTCACAATCTTCCTTGCTATCTTTTTTGGTTTGGTTAATTGGACAATCAAAGTCATATGGGTCCATATCAGTGTTGTTATCAATGGTCTCAGAGGTGATTTTGCATATTATGATTATGCATTTTTCAGAAAAGAGAAAGTGAAAGTGTGCAAAATATTTCCATCTTAAAAGAAAATGCAACAGAAAATGAGCTTAATTGAACGCAAGCGTGTCTTTTGTTGATAATGAACAAAGCTTAAAACAACGAGGGCCCTACAAAGCGTTCCACTATGCCTTAGGCAGAGCATAAGGGTTTAGGAAAAAAAAAGTATATTACTTTTAAATTGGAAATACTTCTGGGATTTCAACAGACTTCTAATTTTTGAGCTCCTCCCCTAGCATGTCTTGACATACCCAATCTAATACTGGTTCATTGTAGGTTACCTTGTCCACCATGGCTACATGGACTTCAAAGATGTGACCAACGCTTGTGAATGTTTCGTGCACGAGGAGGACTTGTCCCTTACCAGCTTGATGATAGTCCTTCATTGCATGAATTCGACCGAAGAAACGGATCAAAACAAGTTAAGAGGAGAAAAAAATGAAAAAGAAAGACCAAAGAATGAGGAAAAAACACCTAAATGTGAAGAAATTGGACTTAGTGAAAAATTAGGCGAAAAAGCGAGCAAAAGTGTGCAACCACTAGAATAATCACGCGCAACATCGTGCACACTATATGGATATAAAGCTTGCATTACACATATGATGTAGGTCATCACGCATGCGACGGATCCTTTTTATGATCTTTTCTGACGCGTTAAGGTCCATTCTGAAGGTTATTAAAGAGTATTTTCTGCACTTTCTCAAGGGTTACAAAAATTGGCACCAGAAGTACGATTTTTACAGCATCAAGGATGATTTGGAGAGCATTTGAAGCCATTGAAGGCCAATCATTCAAGGAGTGTCATATGCCATTCTTGTTAATTGTTTTTGGTATTGTATTTTGAATTATTAGTAGCTAAACTCCTCTATGTTAGGTTGTGTTTTGATGAACCTGTTTCAAAATTGTTGGGTAATATATTGATTTGACTCGGCATGAATCCTTTGATATATAATTCTATTCAATTGTTTCTTGTTTGTAATGTTTTTTATGTGAGATACTATTTTAAATTGACTTTGGGCACATAAGGAATACTGACCATTAGTCTATGTGTTAGATCTAGAGCAATTGTCATGCTTACACTGATTAACTAGGGATAGGAATCCCCGAGTAAAGGCTAGTGAATTAACACTCTATTGCATCTCCTAATCCTGTTTACGCTAGTGGACTAGGGATTGGAAGCTTTGAGTAGTAATTAGTGAGGTATATCGTAAGGAATTGGTTATAGCGGTTTTGTTAATTCGCTGTGGGATTATATTTATGAGATTATTTATGTAAGGCGTCAAATATCAACAATAGAGAAATAATGGATTATATACACAACTTGATCGCTTCCATGATTCTGTATGAACTCTTTGTTTATTTTCGATTTGAAATATGACCCCCCTCTCATTTTCTATTTTCTACGCATTGCACACTTTTTGTCTTGTTAAAAAGCAGTCCCTGTGGATTCAATATTTTGTTATTGCGACACTATCAGTATACTTGCTAAGAAGTCATCAAGTTTTTGGCACCATTGTTGGGGATTGTTCATATTTAAACAAGGCAACATTTGTGCAATGTTTTATTTTTAGTTTTTGATTCTTGTTTTATTTTCCTTTTAATCATAGTACTACTGAGGTATTTCCTATTTATGTATGCGTAGCTCAGGATCGGTGTTGACATCGTTTGATCCAGAAATTGAAACAAGCACATGTGCTATTAGGAGAGCACTTAGATAGGCGATTATAGCTAAAAGGATCTTAGTAGAAGATCAACCACTGATTTCTTCAGACAATAAAAAGGAGATCACCATGGAATGAGGAAAAAACAGCTAAGTGTGAAGAAATTGGACATAGTAAAAAAATAGGTGAAAAAGGGAGAAAAAGCATGCAACCACTAGTATAATCACGCGCAACGTCGCACACGCTATATGGACATAAAGGTTATATCACACGTATGATGTAGGTCATCATGCGTGCGATGAATCCTTTTTGTGAGCTTTTCTGACGCGTTAAGGTCCATTCTGAAGGTTATTAAAGGGTATTTTCTACAAACGCGTCACACGATTATAGCTAAAATGATCTTAGTAAAAGATCAACCACTAATTTCTTAAGATAATAAAGGAGATCACCATGGAAGTCGTACCACTTAAACTGGACAAAAAATGTACCTAAACGCATCTCACGATCGAACACACAACGTAATCGCCACCGAACTTTATTTATCCAAAAAGAGGGAAGGGAAAATATCCATATAACCCAAGGGGAAAACAGAGAAACGGGTAAGGAAATCGGTTACACAGGGTGTAACAGTAAAAATTTGAGACTATGATATTGATAAACTTAACTCATAAATCAAGAGTCGCCACCACGCTTTTATTGTTTCCAAAGGAAAAGGGAAAAGTACGAAAAAAACCCGAAGAAGTTTTAAAATAAAAACTAATAAAAAGAGAACAAGGGTTCGGGGGTTAGCTATGCAAAGGGAAGGTGTTAGCACCCTAAACATCCATGGTACTCCATGGGAACCTCTTTTAAAATGTGTACATTTTGGTTTGAAAAGGGTGTTGTTTACAAAAGATTGGAGAGATGGGAAAAATAAATGTTTTTTTTTATGATTTTTGGTGTTTGCCAAGACCTTTTGAAGTCCCATGCCTACGTACCAACATTGATAATATAAATGGTGTGACCCAAAGTGATTGAGTATTCACTTATGTAGCTCCTAAAAGAATTGAAGATGCTTTGGTAGGGAAACAAACTTAGGTGGAAACTCCTGTTATGCAGTCTGGTCAGTCCAACAGTGTGAACCAGAAGTCTGATCAGGATGAAATGTTGAAATTGATTAAGAGGAGTGAATTCAATGTGGTGGATCAGTTATTGCACACCCCGTCCAAGATATTTGTCTTATCTTTGCTGATGAATTCAAAATCTCATCGAGAGGCTTTGCAAAAGGTCTTGGAGCAAGCCTATGTGGATCACAATGTAAGAATTGGCCAGTTTGATGGCATTGTGACCAACATTACTGCATGTAACAACCTGAGCTTCATTAATGAAGAATTGCCCGAGTAGGGGAGGAACCGTATTTTGGCTCTGCACATTTCCATGAATTGTCAAGAAGACGCTTTGTCCAATGTGCTGGTTGACACTGGCTCTTCTTTGAATGTTATGCCCAAGTCTACTCTGTCTAAGCTCTCCTATCAAGGTGCTCTTATGAGGTTTAGTAGGGTTGTTGTGAAAGGCTTTGATGGCTCGAGGAAGACTGTGATTGGGGAAGTTGATATCCCAATAAAGATAGGTCCGTGCTTATTTTAGATCACTTTTTAAGTGATGGATATCCATCCTGCCTATAGTTGTCTCTTGGGTCGTCCATGGATTCATGAAGCTGGGTCAGTGACATCAACTCTCCATCAAAAGTTGAAGTTTGTGAAGAATGGAAAGTTAGTGACTATGGGTGGTGAGCATGCCATGTTGGCGAGTCATATCTCTTTATTTTCATACATTGATGTTGACGAAGCTATGGGAACTCTGTTCTAATCTCTTTATGTTAATAATAATGTTGTTAAGAAGAATAGGTCATCCTTGACTTCTTTGTAAGACGCACAACAAGTGGTGGAGAATGGTCAATTTGCTAGATGGGGACAAGTTGTTGAACTTGCTGAGAACAAGAACAAAGTTGGTTTAGGCTTCTCACATGGCTCAACCCTAAGAGATTTGAAGTGAATTCAAGAAGTTTTTTGGTTTCATCCACTCCAAAGATCAATCTGCTGATGCAATCCTGGAAGATGGTCAAGAGTAAGAAGCGCCAAACTTTGTGAAGCACAGATTGATACGCCAGAATTGGATTGTTGTCGATGTTTCCCCTGTTATTAACTTGTCAAAGTAATATATATTTTTTTATTTTTCGAAATCCTTTCACTATGGCCAAGGTGAAAGTGAATCTATGTGGGATTTGTTTCAAAGTTTATCATCATTAATAAAATGTTATTTCGTTTATCCATATTATGTTTTCTCTTTTTGCCTTTTCTGAAAAAAAATGGTAACATAAAAAAACCAAGAAAATAATGACTTTTTATATATGTACCACAATGTGTGTTTATTTTTTCATATTCTAAAATCAACCATAAAATCATTGTGCAAATTGATTGTTAAACCCATTGAAAACAATGACCCTATGCCCTCTCCCAACCTTAAATTCCCTGTGTTTGAAATGGAAGAAGAGGATGTTGAAGAGATTCATGATGAGATTTCCTGTTTGCTTGAGCATGAGGAAAAGACCATTCAACCTCATAAATAACCATTGGAGGTGATTAATTTGGGTTCTGAAGATAACAAGAAAGAATTTAAGATTGGAGCACTACTTTGTCTGGATGTTAAGAAGAGGATGGTAGAGCTTCTTAGAGTATATTTAGATGTGTTTACTTGGTCTTATCAAGATATGCCAGGTCTTGATACTGATATTGTGGAGCATAGATTACCATTGAAGCCAGAGTGTCCGCCAGTTAAATAGAAGTTGAGAAGAACTCATCTTGATATGGCTATTAAGATTAAATAGGAGGTTCAAAAGCAAATTGACGTTGGTTTCCTTGTTACTTATGAGTATCCTTAATGGGTGGCTAACATTGTGCCAGTTCCAAAGAAGGATGGCAAAGTTAGGATGTGTGTTGATTATAGAAATTTGAACAAAGCTAGCCTAAAGGATGTTTTTCCTCTTCCACATATTGACATGTTGGTAGATAATACAACTAAGTTCAATGTACTCTCCTATATGGATGGTTTCTCCGGTTATAATCAGATCAAGATGGCACCCAAGGACATGGAAAAGACAACATTTATTACACCCTGGGGAACATTCTGCTATTGAGTGATGCCTTTCAGTTTGAAGAATGCTGGTGCTACATACCAGAGAGCCATGATTACTCTTTTCCATTACATGATGCACAAAGATATAGAAGTCTATGTTGATGATATGATTGCTAAGTTGAAGACTGAAGAAGATCACGTCGAGTATTTGTTGAAGTTGTTTCAGCGTTTGGAAAAGTTTAAACTCTGCTTCAATCCTAATAAGTGTACTTTTGGTGTCCATTCGGGAAAGTTGTTGGGCTTCATTGTCATCCAGAAGGGTATTGAAGTAGGTCCTGATAAAGTCAGGGTTATTCAAGAAATTCCTACACCAAAGACAGAAAAGCAAGTCAGAGGATTCCTCGGGCGTCTGAATTACATCTCCAGGTTTATATCTCACATGACTGTCACATGTGGGCAAATCTTCAAGCTTCTCCGCAAGAATCAAGGTTGTGTTTGGACAGAAGACTTCCAAAAAGCTTTTGACAACATCAAGGAGTATTTGCTTGAACCTCCTATCTTGTCTCCTCCAATGGAAGGAAGACCATTGATAATGCACTTAACTGTGTTAGAAGAGTCCATGGGTTATGTACTTGTACAACAAGATGAAACTGGTAGAAAAGAACATTTTATCTACTATCTGAGTAAGAAGTTTACTGAATGTGAGTCTCGGTAATCCATGCTTAAGAAGACTTGTTATGCTTTAGCTTGGGCTGCCAAACGTCTACGCTAGTATATGATTAATCATACCACTTGGTTGATATTCAAAATGGATCCAATCAAGTATATTTTTGAAAAAGCCCGCTTTAACTGGAAGGATTGATCGTGGGAGGATACTATTGTCTGAATATGACATTGAGTACCGTACTTATAAGGCAATTAAAGGAGATAACCTTGCATATCATTTGGCTCACCAGCCGATCAATTATTATCAATCCATCAAGTTTGACTTCTCTGATGAAGACGTTATGTACTTAAAAGCTAAAGATTATGATGAACCTTGCCTGAAGAAGGACCAGAGTCTGGATCCTAATGGCGTTTAGTTTTTGATAGAGTTGTTAATGCTTCTGGTAATATAATTGGGGCAATTATCATTACTCCTCAGAGTTCTCATATCCCTTTCACTGCGAGATTGATGCTTAATTGTACGAACAACATGGCAGAATATGAAGCTTTCATTATGGGTCTTGAAGAGGCCATTGATTTGAGAATTAAGATCCTTGATGTATATGGAGATTCAGCCTTGGTGGTTTATTAGATTAAAGGAGAATAAGAGACTCGTCACCCTGATTTGATTCCTTACAAAGATTATGCAAGGAGGTTGTTGACTTTCTTCAATAAAGTTGAGTTTCATCATATACCTCGCAAAGTGAATCAGATGGTAGATGCTCTGGCTACTTTGTCTTCTATGTATAAAGTAAATTGTTGGAATGACACACCTAATATCATTATTATGCACCTTGATAGGCCTGCTCACGTGTTTACAACAAAAGAAGTTACAAATGATAATTCTTGGTATCATCATATTAGGTGTTTCTTCCAAAATCAGGAGTACACGCTTGGGGCATCCAGCAAATATAAGAAGACTTTGAGAAGACTGGCCAACAATTTCTTTCTGAATGAAGATGTGATGTACAAGAGAAACTTTGACATGGTCTTGCTCAGATGTGTTGTGACATATAAGGACTGGCATGAGATGCTCCCTTTTGCTTTGCATGGGTATCGTACATTTTTTCGTACTTCAATAGGGGAAACCCCTTTCTCTCTTGTGTATGACATAGAAGCAGTGCTCCCTGTAGAGGTTGAGATCCCATTAATGCGAGTCTTGATGGAAGCCAAATTGTCTAAGGCTGAATGATGTTAAAGCATATATGATCAATTGAACTTAATAGAAGAGAAGAGAATGACGACTTTGTGGCATGGCAATTTATATCAAAAGAGAATGAAGAAAACATTTGACAAGAAGGTTCAACCCCGCATATTCAGAGAAGGCGACCTCGTGCTCAAGAAGATCTTGTCTTTTAACACTGATTCTAGGGGCAAGTGGACTCCTAATTATAATGGCCCATATGTTGTTAAGAGAGCCTTCTCTGGCGGTGCATTGACTCTTAAAACTATGGATTATGAGGAGCTCCCTCTTCCTGTGATGCTGATGCAGTCAAGAAATACTTCACCTAGAAAAATAAAAGAACAACTCGCTAAGTTGAAAACCCGAAATGGAGGCTTAGGCAAAAATGAGCGTCTTAGTGGATAGAAAACCCGAAAGGGCGGTCCAAGCAAAAGTTAGAGACATAAACAAAAAATAATCATTCTGTTAAATTGAACCCGGAAGGGAAATCTAGGAAAAAGTTAGGGATTATGGCAAGTAAATACATCATGCCAGACCTGATCATTTGAAGCAACAATGCCTATCAAAGATTCTCGCTCATTTATCCTCGACCGAAGTTTTAAGCTTATCGGAATTCAAAGTTGTTAGGGAGAATAGTGGTCATTGTATTTCAATGTAGTCTTTTCCATGTACTTACCATTTTTTCAACTTTGTAGTGATCCATGGAGTGACACCATTTGCGGACTACCATTCTATCAATAAAACTTAAGCCTTTTGCCCATTTGTTTGTTGTTCTTATTTTGTTTAAGTTTACAAAATTTCATTTTATTTTTGATAATAATTTTTTAAACAAAATATATATAAACAATCATGTTTTGAAATTTATAAAAAAATATTTTTCCTCGACTTGTGAATGTAAAAGAGGAATGTCAACAGTGATCTCAAGGATGGTAAGATCTTGAAAAACAGAGCTCAGTTGTCTCCCTGGACAGGATTTCCCTTTGTTAAATGTATCTACGATCATCAGTTTCCCCAACATGAGATTGTAGGATTGGTAGAATCCCTAGCGAGGTCGCTGATAGTTCCTCGTAACAGATTCTGTCCGGATGTTTCTTATCCCCGACAAACATGTCCCTCCCTTAGAATGAAGTTCATGTTTATAGAAGGTTAAGCTTTAGCTCTCCAAGAAATATATTTTCTCTCTTTCCAAAAGGATTTTTAGCCTTTTATCAGGATTTAGCTCCTTTGATGGCTTATGATCATTCATTGTAGGGTTCTCTTTAGTTGAATCCCTAGCGAGAGCTCCAATAGCATCTCCATCTTATTGAGATTTAGCAAAGTATCCATTTGTATTGTGTTATTGGTCTAACCTTTTATGTATGTTTTATCAGTATATTCATACACATGTTCATACGCATGGACATAACATCATAATGTTTATTTGCGTATTTTACATTTCTTGGTGCTTTCCCGTTCTCTGGTGTTTTTTCTCCCTGTAGTGTATGTGCTTACTCTCTCCAATAGAATGTCGACCTTAAGCAGAAAGCATTTACCCTTTCTAATTCCCCACGGATTTTTATCCTCGTGGAAGGTTTTGTTTCAGTTTTCCTTTCCAGTTCATTATTTAGATGGAATTAATCCCCAATTGAGTTTATTTCCTCATTGGATTGAGTCCTCCTTGACCGTTTCTCTCCACTTGATTCTTGGGTTGAACTTTGGTCTTTGGGCTTATTACATTTGTTAAGCTATCACTTGGTTGATAGTTGGTAATATTTCTTTTACCTTTGGTTGGTTACCTTTGTTAAGCTATCGCCTACCTGGTAGTTGGTAATCTTTCCTTGTGAGCTTAGTACCTTTGTTAAGCTATCACTTGGCTGGTAGTTAGTAATATTTCTTTTACCTTTAGTTAGTTACTGTAGTGGTAAATTCATGACAATCAAACTATGGATAACTTGACGTCAATAAAACCCGAGTCACCGCCGTGCTTTTATTGTTTCCGTAGGAAAAGGGCAAAAGTACAAACAAAACCCCAAAGATAAGAATTTTTCAAATCAAAACTAATAAAATGTCAGAGATTACAGGTAAGGGGGTTGGTTACACAGAGGGAAGGTGTTAACACCCAAAGTGTCCTAGGTATTCCTAGGGAGCCCTTATTTGTGTGCATATATTTTTGGGTATAAATGATGTTTCATAAAATATAGAGTGTGGGGATGAGAAAAGAATTCATTGATTATATTTTTGTGTTTGACAAGACCTTTGGTCTTATGCCTACGTACCAACATAAAAATGAGGGATAAAAACCCCGTAGTTCGTGGTAAAAATTTCAAAGAAGTTAGTGAATTGATTTTACCAAACGTTTAAATGAAAAGGCACAAAAGGCCAAAGACTTGAATGAGGTTGTTAGTTCTTTTTATAATTTTGAAATTTAAGTCAATATGGTAAAGTTTATTCACAAGTTTGATTAAAAAAAAGGTTTAAAAATTCAATGGCATAAGGCTGAAGTTTCTAATCATTAAAACATGTCTAAGTTTGAAATCACAAGCAAATAAGGTTTTAAAAAGAGGGAGAGATTTTGAAATTTAAGAAGCGGGAGAAGATGAAGGGACTATCCTAGACAAAAATTAAAAGTTAAGGGTTGAAAAGATCTGACCAATGGGATGCAATCCAATAGACAAGAATGTCATATAGAAACCCATTTTCCTTTGGACTTTGATAAGTAATAAGAAATAATCAATGAACAACATCCAAACATCAAGTGAAAACCAAGGCATCAAATAAAGATAGCCATATCCAAGCAAGCACTCCAATAGCTAGCAGGCTTCAGTGTCTTCCAATGTAGCAGATGAAATATTCTTTGGTCAACTCATAACAAAATATTAGACATAGACAATAATAACAACTATGCACAGAGACAGAGTAACAAATGAATCAAAGAGATCCAAGATCTTACATCATATGAAGGCACAATCAAAAATAGCCCAGTCCTAGATGTTGGCATTGGCCAAGTCCTTCAGCATAGGGAGTGTTTCCTAGTTCTAAGTCCAAAAGTTCAGATCAAGTCCCGACAGTCCAACAAGTGTTTTTTAGGGTTCTTGTTCTTATTAGGTGTTTTAGGGTCCTAAGACCACAAATAAAACAAAGGCAAACAAACAATATATATACAATAACAAGATATGGCTCAAATGAGCAAAGTGAAAAGAACTTGAAATATAAACAAGTTGCATGAAATGTAAATGGCAATGAATGATAAAGGTACTTGAAATTTAAAGTGCATAAAGTAAATGACTTGAAAGTAAAGCAATATTAATAAGAGTTAGTCAATGGTTAGTCAAATGTTAGTGATGAGTTTTAATTGATTAAGTCATTCTTTGGAGAACACTTAACCATTCATTCACAAGTATGAATCCTTAAACCAAGACGTCTTCCATGAGAAGGGCTCCAACTTGGATAAATAAACAAGTATGCCACTAGCTCTCATGAAAGGAAAAAAGGTCAAGTTTCCACACAATGCCATGAAGAATGGGAGACTTACAATCTCACTTACTAGAATGTTATGCTTTGAGGGTCAAATTTAGCTCTATGTTAAGAAATCCTAATTGGACTTATGTAGAAGTCACAACTATCTGAGGCCGAGCAATAAAAATATAGGTGTTAATGCATGTTAGAGATTTGGTATGAGGAACCAAACTCCTAAAACATACCACACACTAAAAGAAAATAGGAAGGACCTATCTCAATTAGACTTGTATTGATTCATATGACACAAGGTCATTGATGAATCAATTAACATTTATACATTAGAGAAATCATTGGTCAAATGAGGGATTGGGAAAGAATAAGGATGAAGATGAAGAGGGAAGGGGAAATAGAAACACAAGTTGATCATGAGAGAAATTTCATATGATCAATACCATCCATTCATTTTGGGAGATGAAATATACATTTTATCAATCCCCTAAATCCAATGATTTTGATCAAACAAAATTCAAATTAACCATGACCAAGGCTCAAACAGAAAGTTAAACATCACAAGACCATAAAAATGACTCAACAATATTTTTACACATTTAATCAATTAAAAAATCACATCAATAATGAATTAAAATGCATTTTAAATTGGTCAAAACCTCAAATCAATTCAAAACACCAAATAAATGGCCAACAGATTTATCCTAGGTCAAACAAGGTCAAATGACCTTAGACAAAAAAATTCACAATTTTTAGAAAGTCAGAAGTATTTTAAACAATTAAAAATATGCACAAAGCATTTAATTCGTGAAAAATACCAAACTTAATCCAAAAAATAATTTTAATTCAAAATATTGAAGAGAAACATATTTAAAGATTTTTTGTGAAAATCCCATATTTTTTGGATAAAAAATGGATTTATTATAAATTAAACAAAACAAGGCTATTTAAAAATAAAATCAGAAATAAAAATAAATGAGAAAAAATAAGGGTCATCAGATCTTCCTAATTAATTGAGGTGGAAGATCTGATGGCCACGCGTGTGCAATCCATCCAAGACCCTAGTCAACGCGCAACACCAAAGGTAATCAGACCAGATGGTTGAGATTATAACGTGGGATTAGATCAAATGGTTGGAACCTTGTGTAACACCTCAAAATTTTCCCTCCTCTTCTTGGGACTAGTTTAGTATATTGCATTTCATATTTCAGGGCATTAGGCATTGCATTTTGCATATCAGTTGAAAATAAGAGAGTCATCCTCCAAAGTCTTTTCAGAAGATGGAGAAGTTGCATGATTCAAGCCTGAGGGTTTCTATGAATTGGTGATTGACTATCTGAGGGTTTGCTTTTCACCAGGGTTTCAAAGGTTGAGCATCATCTTGTTTGTAAGGATACATCACCATCATCATGGTTCTATCATCACCAAGGGTTTCATGATTCATGCTCAAGTTTCCTTTGGATTAGGGTTTTGACCTCTGGTCAACCCTAATCAATGCCATTCTTTCAACCAGGGTTTCTCAAGGAGATGAGGATCACATGGTTATCATGAGAAGCTTACATGAGCTAGGGGTTCATTTCTGAGCAATTTTCCCAAGTGGTAGAGGCTCAAGCTGATCAGAGCATTTCAAGGGCATCTGAGGACCAGAAAGTCAACTGAGGGCTATGAGGTGGGGAAATGAGTTTCAACATCTCAATCATGTTCAAAGGAGATTCATTTGTCATTTCAAACATCTATCTTGAAGATTTTGAAGTCAGGGCAAAAGTTTCCAAAAATGGAAAGTGACTTGTAATTTCAAGTTTCCAAAAATGGCAAGTTTTTGGTCCACATTCAACTTGACTTTGCAACATCAAAGAAGCTTCAAATGGATTTTTGGTGAACATGAACGTTGAAGATATTTCTCTCCTCTCTTCAAAAAGTCCAAGATCATAGTCATCTGATAATTGGTTGAGAAGTTATTGCCAAATGATCAAAAAATGTACATAGAAGTTCAACATGACATAACTTTTGATCCAAAACTCCAAATTGGTCCACTCTTTTTGTAAAATGCTTGTCTTGACCAATATTTTCCAAATGAATCATTGCCTTGCATGAAAAGAGTTCATATGATCATGTGTTCATTCATATGCATTTTGGAGGGAAAATTGACAATTTAAATTTGGTGGATTATACAAGCAATTTAACCTTTCCATGATGATTATTGATTGTTTTTAAGTGAAATCCAAGCATTGCATGAGATTTGGTACGTGCTACATGGCCATGCAAGCTCACTTTGGCATTTTTGCAATCCACTCCATAACTCACTACTTTTAATTAACCAAGCCTAATGTGGATTAGCATTGTGATTAGTGAACCATATAAATAGCAGACCCTAACAGAATTTGCTCATAACTAATTCTAGATCTGAAAATTTTCCATTCCCTCCAAAAATTCTCTCACTTCAAACTTGAAATTTCTTCACATAACTCATCAATTTTCTTGCATAATCTTGTTCGTTGAGCGTTATTGAGTAGGAATCAAGCTTTGGTTCGAAGAAATTGGTCCAGATTTGAGCTACACAAGTGCATGAACATGTTAATGGAACTTGAAGATTGAGCTGGATTGGAGTGCTTTCAACCATCAATTCTTGTTCAAAGCTTCAAAGCAATCATAGAGGAGTAGATCTGGAGACTTTGGAAGCTTGAACACACGAGTTTTGAACACTGCATTCCAAATAGGTGAAAATTCGATCATCATTTTTTGCCATTTCATGTACATAGATGTGTAAATCTCAGTCTCCTGAACATGCTGATATAAGTAGATTTAAATTTGGTTAAGTATTGATGAAGATATGATGATTTAAAGTTTGGATGTTGATTTTGTTTTGCCTCGATCTGTTTGATCCATGAGGAATTAGGCTTAGATAATGTGATATTATTGTTCCTCATTACAAGACCTTTCCAATGATGTATGATATGTTGGATTCTGGAAAAAAAATTATGAATGTCGCCGGAGAACCACCGGAGAAGACGACCGTAATCACTATTCCGGCCGTCTGGTTCAGCGCTTTAGGGTTTGGACATGGCGCTCCTTGAACCTTCGTGACCTGAGTTCGATTCCATGCTGGTGTGTTGTTTTAATTTTATTTTTGAGCGCGCTTGTAACCACATGTACCTCTGTTCGATACCTGGTGTGTTATAATTTGTGAATTATTTGTTGAGCGCATTTTTGACCATAAGAACCTGAGTTCGAGCCTTGGCATTTACATATTTCAACATTTATTTTTTGAGCGCTCTTTTGGACCATTGGCGCGTGTGTTCGAGTCCTGCTGAATGCACATTGTGATTTTCATTTTTTTGAATTACATGTTTCCCTCTCATTTCCATGTGTTAATCCATATTATTTCATGCATCTTTGAAAATTCACAAAAAATAACAAAATGATCCAATTTGATCCTAGTTTTTTTTCATGTTCTTATTTAAATGTCTAGTATTTTTTCATATAATTTTCATGATTTGTTGAGTTCTGAATTTTTATCTGTTGATTTTTGTTTGAACATGATGACAAATTGACATGTTGTGCTATATGCTTTGTAAAATGCTCATGATTTGTCCAATTGACTTGAAATTTGACATGCTTGATCTTAACATGTGCTGTGATTTTTGAGCTTTGGCTTGATATTTTTATCATGTTCCATCATTGTTTTAGACACGTGAACATATGTTGTGACAATTTGTGTCACATATTTGATGTTGCATTTGTGCATTTTCATTTGCCTATCATCTGAGCTCTTCTGGATCTAAATATTTGCATGATGTACGTTCATAACATGTTGAATTCACATAAAACTTTTCATGATCATTGGATGCTTTTCTGTTTTGATTTGGATTTTCTCATTTGATTGTCCAATTGTGTGCACTTTGCTTGCCCTTGCTTTACCTTGATCATTTGGGGGCTTTGCCTTATGAGTTGGATTTTGTACTTTTGAGGACATCTTGTGGATTGATTGAATATGCTTTGTGTAAAATATTGACTTCTGTTTTGGTCTTTTGATTTGCCTTTGACCCTAGTCTTTGTACTAGTGGTTTGTACTCACCGATTGTGTTTTGTATTTCAGGTATTGAGCACTTAGCGCTAATGTTTGGTGTGGTCTCATTATTTGAGATGCAATTGCTTTGATCACTAGCTCTTGTTGTCTTGTAGGTCAATAGATGTGATGAACTCACTTGAGTGCTTGCATTTGTAACTCGAATTGTGTACAGTTGCATTGGCTCCACTGTGTGTTTTTTGATTAGTTGTCTGAGACACTAACTGGTTAGCTTTTGTACAGGTACATTAGTCGCTTGCTAGCTAGTTTTTGCTTTGCTTTGGAGTGAGGTTGATACACCACTGAGGTTGTTTAGCCTTCTCACTCCATGTAGTCTGGAAGCCCTGTCACTTTTTTGGCAGGCATTTGGCTGAAGTCCTCCTTAAGAGGCAATGTTTGTGATTGTTTACATTTGTGCCAAAGACCTCTAAATGAGGCATGCTACTTGTTAAGACCTCAAGATGAGGCAATTGACAGATAGAAGGGATTAGCAATCAATCCCCTGTTATTCTGTGAGTCGTTCATTATGCTCGCACACTACGTGCTGATGCTCGTGAACATAACCCAAGATCTTGTACAATGTCAGTCAAGTGGAATAGGGTCCCTCTTTCTGGACCCCCATGCTTTCTTTGATTTAAGCTCACCCAGGCCAGGGTTAAGAGCATGAGGTCTCATCCTCATTACCTTTCATCAGCTTCACCCTAACTCTCAATGTTAGTGGTTAAGAGCATCAACATACCCCTATAGTTTTGGCTTGTTTGTCGAGGTTGATATGACCCCTCTTGACTAAAGCCCAACCATTTGTCTGAGCCTCTTGTTTGTATATAGTGTGTGATGCTTGATCATTTGTGATTGGTGTTAATGTTTTGAGCTGACTTGCTTCCTGTGTGAGTTAGGTTCTGATTAGAGACCTCAACCTAGGGATACCGTTTGCATGACAACTATTAGGCTCGAGTTAGTCTCCCTTTTAGTCTGTTATTTCCCTGGTCTCTGGTTAGGAGAGAGTTTCTCCCCTGTTAAGGGGAACTACGTCGCCCTGATTCTCATACCAGATGAGATACGTAGGCAGGAGATCGAGCGAGATCTCTCTGGGTAACCTTTTTTGTTGTTTTGGTTTTGTGTGTGCGCATTACCCTTGTTCCCGACTTAGGGATTTTGTTTGTATAGCTATTAGGTTCGAGTTTCAGACTCCCTATTAGTTTGTTCTTTCCCCTGTTAAGGGGAACTACGTCGCCCTGATTCTTATACCAGATGAGATACGTAGGCAGGAGATCGAGCGAGATCTCTCCGGGCAACCTTTTTTGTTGTTTTGGTTTTATGTGTGCGTATTACCCTTGTTCCCGACTTAGGGATTTTGTTTGTATAGCTATTAGGTTCGAGTTCCAGACTCCCTATTAGTTTGTTCTTTCCCCTGTTAAGGGGAACTACGTCGCCCTGATTCTCATACCAGATGAGATACGTAGGCAGGAGATCGTGCGAGATCTCTCCGGGCAACCTTTTTCTTTTTTGTGTGTGTTTTGCTTGACGACTATTAGGCTCGAGTTCCAGACTCCCTATTAGTTTGTTTGTTTCAACCTTTTTGTGTCTTTTGACGTCTCAACGTCTAGTTTTGTTTGTGTGACAACTATTAGGCTCGAGTTCCAGACTCCCTATTAGCTTGTTGATCTGATAACCTTTTGCTTTGGTATTCGCTGGTTAGCGTGTGCTATTTGTTTGGAGTCGGATGTAAGTCCATGGATAGGCATTCTGTTTCCTTTTGTGTGGGTTTTGTTTGGAGTCGAATGTAAGTCCATGTATTGGCATTCTGTTTCCCTTTGTTTGGTTATTGTTTGGAGTCGGATGTAAGTCCATGTGTTGGCATTTTGTTTCCTGTTTGCGTTTGTTTGTTTGGAGTCGGATATAAGTCCATCTATTGGCATTCTGTTTCCTGTTTGTTTGTGTTTGTGTGGAGTTGGATATAAATCCATTTATCGGCATTCCGTTTCCTGTTGTGTGTTTCTTTTGACGTCTCAGCATCTCTTTTCAGTGCTTTGTTTCGGCGTACGTTAGCCAAACTACGAGTGTTCTGATTCTTACTCTGGATAGAGAAGATACGTAGGCATAGGATGCGATGTCCTAGCGAGCATGCTTCCCATTTCCCCGAACTACGTTGACTCTAATGTTTGTTTCTGACAAACTACGTAGGCATAGGATGCGACATCCTGCCGAGTCCACTTCCTCCGTCTCTTTCACCTGTTTTATTATTCCAGTGCATGTGCATTTTCTTTGAGCAGTTTATTAGCAACATTTTCCTATTCTTTTGAGCGTGGATCCCGTCGAGTACGGCGGACGTGAGGGGTGCTAATACCTTCCCCTTGCGTAATCGACTCCCGTACCTTGCAATCTCTGGTCGTAAGACCGTTCCTTTCCCTTTCTTAGGTTAGTCCTGCACTTCCTTTCCGTCATAGGATGAATAGCGTCGGTGGCGGCTCTGCAAACTTGTTTTTTTCTGCAGGTTGTTTTTCGCGTTGCGACAGCTGACGACTCTGCTGGGGACTAAGTTGACCTCTTGCTGGTCCATTTTCCCTAAGCGAGTCAATCCTAGCGCTCTTTAGGGTAGTTTTGGTTTCTTGTATTGCTTTATTTATTGCATTTGTGATTATTATACTGTGACTGTATATATTTGCATATATGTTTGCATGCATCATATTATCACTGTGTTGGATTTTGGACAGGTTTGGTTCCTATGATTTGGGGTGGGTGTTCTGAGTGGGGCTAAAACCCAGGCCCGAGTATACACCTAGGATTAGCGTGGTCTCACGTTCCTCACATGTTGGTTGGGCATGTTGTTGTGACGTGACATACCACAAGCCGGACGAGGTTCTTTTGAGAGAGCTCTTCCATCGTGGAGTTTCCACTATGGTTGGGTTACCTCTTCTGAGCTATTGACTTCGGTGACCGTTCTTTCCCGGATCTTTGGTTTAGATGATTTTATGAGAGCTGCAACGGCACACCCGAAAGGGCAAACCCGTTGAGTATCTTGTCCGATTGTCGAAACCATTATCCGCCTTAGGATGACCTTATAGAATTCACCTGTGAGGGGAGGGTTGATTCCTACAGTACAGTTTCTGTTGGTGACTCTTTGATGGTGACTTTGGTTCAGTCGGATTTATGGATATTTATTTCTGAGACGCCAGAGTTCTGTCCGTGGTATTTATCAGCGGGTTCCGTTTATTTCGGATCCCTGGGTTGAATTTGAAGTTATTTGTTCAGAGGCTCATGTTGTTATCAGATCAGTGGTTTTCCAGTGATGATGGTGGTATATCCTTAGGTTCCGTTTATTTCGGAACCCCGAGTTGGATTTATGGTTACTCAGTCCTTCAGATGGTTGTGATAAGTTCAGAGCCGGAATCCAGTACAGTTGATGATCAGATGACTTGGAGGATGGCACTGTGACTTGCATTCATGCATCTACATCATTCCATTTTGCATGCATCTGCATCTAACTCATGTTTATCCATATGAAGGGTACATTCTCGATTGAGATTCTAGTTGAGAGACATCCTGGTGTCAGAATGTTATTGTCAAATTATTATCCGTCTTAATGAAACCAGGATCGAAAGACAGAGTGTTCCTCATACGGATAGACATTGCATTCATGCGTGAGTCATAATGACCTGTTTTCTATTTTACAGGTGTCAGTTTCAAACATGTTTGATTGACTCAGGAATCGTTGCTTGCGCGCGCCGAGTCATTCCGCTACACGTAGCTCGTTTGCACAGATACCCTACCAGACGCAACAAATCCAAACTGATGGATCCACCCAACGCAGACATTCTCGAGCTGAAAGAGAAGATGAGTGAGTTGGTCAATGCCATGCAAGGGTTCGCCTTGGGGCAGAAAGCAATCGCCGAGAAGGTGGAGCGGATTGAAAGCTGGCTGAGAATGGAGAAAATACAGGGAAATGCTCCGTCATCTGGAGTAAAGAAACCCTTTGGCAATGGTCAACACAAGAAGGAGGGTGACACGAGTGATGTGTATGCCCAAAGAGGACATGGTAGGGATCGTTACTACCAGCATACTGCTGCGGTAACAATTCCTGCTGGTGATCAATCCGTACAACAGCAACAACAGTCACCTCAACAGAGAATGCAGAGAGCTAGGTACCAAGTGAGAGGAAGGATGGCAGATCGTCAGTTTGATAAGCCACCCATGACGTATGCTCTTCTGTTGAAGAAGTTGAAGGATCTCGGGATGGTACAGTTGAGGATGTTAGCTCCATTGAGACCAGACCAGAGGCCTATAAGCTATGATGAGAACGTCAAGTGTGAGTTCCATTTTGGTGCTCCCGGGCATAATGTTGAGGGTTGTAAAGCTTTTAAGCATGCTGTCCAAGACTTGGTGGATTCCAAAGCCATCAATTTTACACTATTGCCGAATGTTAATGCTAATCCCATGCCGGTGCATGGTCAGATGATGGTGGGTGAAATTTCTGAGGATGCAGGTCATGTCTGTGAGGTGGGTGAAGAGACTGATAGTGACTGTGAGCTTGACTCGTAGATAAAACCGTGCGTACCAGGAATGAAGATCCAGAACTGGAAGGCCGAAAAGATCATCACTGTCACTCTACGTGAAGAGTAATATTTCTGTTTTTCAATTCTGTCTGCATGAAAGCCATACGTTTTGCCCGAAACGTAATGGTCCATCGTAAGGGCCACCTCATGTGTTTCGTTTTGCATTGATTGCATCATCAATAAAAGGATGTTTTTTCATTAAAAGCGGTGTTCCCTGTTTTTCATTTAATTTTGCAGTTTAATAAAAATAAATAAAAATGGCAATGTTTGTTTTCATTTTCATTCTTTAATTTGCTTCGCTCCGGCTCTAAAGCAATGCATGAATTAACATTCATGCAGATGCGATCATTCTCCGGATCTCATTGATAACAATCCTGTCACACCCTCATATGACTTCGACAATCCGATCTATCATGCCGAAGAAGAAGGCAAAGAAGATTGTGAACTGCCGGAGGAATTAGCCAGGTTGTTGAAACAAGAGGAGAAGGTGATTCAACCGCACGAGGAGCAAGTCGAGGTTGTGAATCTGGGTACCGAGGAGGTCAGGAAGGAAGTGAAAGTTGGGGCCGCTTTGGAGGTAAATGTCAAGAGCAGAATGATAGCACTGTTGAAAGAGTATGTTGATATCTTCGCCTGGTCCTATCAGGATATGCCAGGGTTGGATACCGATATTGTTGTGCATAAGTTGCCATTGAGAGCAGATTGTCCTCCAGTGAAGCAGAAGTTGCGCAGAACTCGACCTGAGATGGCCATGAAAATTAAAGAAGAGGTGCAAAAGCAGTTGGATGCTGGTTTCCTCGCTGTCACTAATTATCCGCCTTGGGTCGCGAACATTGTGCCGGTGCCGAAGAAGGATGGAAAGGTGAGGATGTGTGTGGACTACCGGGATTTGAACAGAGCTAGCCCGAAGGATGATTTCCCATTACCTCACATCGATGTGTTGGTAGATAATACGGCTCAGTTCTCGGTGTTTTCCTTCATGGATGGCTTTTATGGCTATAATCAAATTAAGATGTCTCCAGATGATATGGAGAAAACAACGTTCATCACACCATGGGGCACTTTTTGCTATAAGGTGATGCCATTCGGTCTCAAGAATGCCGGTGCCACGTATCAGAGGGCTATTGTGACTTTGTTTCATGATATGATTCATCATGAAATCGAATGCTATGTTGATGACATGATAGCAAAGTCCCAAACAGAAGAGGGGCATCTGGTAGATCTGGCCAAATTGTTTGACCGATTGAGACAATTCAGACTGAGGTTGAATCCGAATAAGTGCACTTTCGGAGTGCGGTCCGGTAAGTTGCTGGGGTTTATTGTAAGCGAAAGAGGAATCGAGGTTGATCCTACTAAAGTAAAAGCAATACAGGAAATGCCTGAACCGAGAACAGAGTAGGAGGTTCGTGGTTTCTTAGGTAGATTGAACTACATTTCACGGTTCATATCTCATCTAACAGCCACGTGTGAACCTATATTCAAGTTGTTGAGAAAAGAGCAAACGGTCAGGTGGGATAATGATTGCCAAGCGACATTTGAAAAGATAAAAGAGTATTTGCAGGAGCCTCTGATTCTGATGCCTCTTGTGGAGGGACGACCGTTAATTCTGTACTTGACAGTCCTCGAGGGATCTATGGGGTGTGTACTGGGGCAGCATGACGAGTCTGGTCGAAAAGAGTATGCAATTTACTACCTTAGCAAAAAGTTTACCGACTGTGAAACAAGATATTCACTGCTCGAGAAAACTTGATGTGCTTTGGTATGGGCTGCTCACCGACTGAGACAGTATATGCTGGTTCATACCACTTTGTTGATTTCTAAGATGGATCCGATCAAGTATATATTTGAGAAGCCAGCATTGACCGGACGGGTTGCGAGATGGCAAATGATTTTGAATGAATACGATATTCAGTACACCTCTCAGAAAGCAATCAAGGGGAGTGTATTGTCTGATTACCTCGCCCAGCAACCCATTGAGGATTATCAACCTATGAAGTTTGAGTTCCCTGATGAGGACATCATGTTTCTCAAATCGAAAGATTGTGAGGAACCAATCCCGGAGGAGGGGCCTGACCCTGAGTCCGAATGGATTCTGATGTTTGATGGGGCGTTAACGTGAATGGTAGTGGAGTTGGTGCTGTTTTGATTACGCCGAAAGGATCTCACATTCCTTTTGCTGCCCGGCTAACATTTGAATGCACCAACAATGTGGATGAATACGAAGCTTGCATCTTGGGTATCGAAGAGGCGATTGATTTGCGGATCAAGAACCTTGTTATCTATGGAGATTCAGCTTTGGTCGTGAACCAGGTTAACGGGAAATGGTATACGCATCAATCTCATTTAATTATATACCGGGATTATACGAGGAGGTTGTTGACGTTTTTCACCAAGGTGGAATTACACCATGTGACGAGAGAAGAGAATCCTTTAGCAGATGCTTTGGCTACTCTGGCCGCCTTGATTAAGGTGCAGTGGTGGAATCAGTTCCCTAGTGTTGAGGTGGGACGTCTGGATAGACCGACTTATGTGTTTGCTGTCGATATAACGCCTGATGATGAAAAGCCGTGGTATTATGATATCAAGCGCTATCTGGAAACCCAAGAGTATCCCGAAGGAGCATCTAAGAAAGATCGAAAGACTCTAAGGAGGTTGGCCATGGTGTTCTATCTGAACAAGGATGGGGTTTTGTACAAAAGGAATTTTGATTGGATTTTGCTCAGATGCGTCAATGACAAAGAAGCAAGCCAATTGATGAAAGAAGTGCACGAGGGGTCGTTTGGTACCCATGCCAGTGGGAATGCGATGGTGAAAAAGTTGTTACGGGCTGGTTATTACTGGATGACAATGGAGGCCAAGTGTTTCAACTTCGTGCGGAAATGTCATAAATGCAAGATTTGTGCTGACAAGGTGCACGTGCCTCCAAACCCGTTGAGTTTAATGTCGTCTCCGTGGCCGTTTGCTATGTGGGGCATTGATATGATTGGGAAGATTGAGCCTACGGCTTCGAGTGGGCACCAGTTCATATTAGTGGCTATCGATTACTTCACCAAGTGGGTGGAAGCGGCGTCTTATGCTAATGTGACAAAACAGGTCGTGGCCAGGTTTCTCAAAAGAGACATCATTTACAGATATGGGGTTCCCGAAAGAATCATTACTGATAATGGTTCTAATCTCAATAATAAGATGATGGCAGAACTGTGCCGGGAGTTCAAGATCGAGCATTACAATTCTTCTCCTTATCGTCCAAAGATGAATGGGGCGGTCGAGGCGGCCAATAAGAATATCAAGAAGATTGTGCAGAAGATGGTCGTGACCTATAAGGATTGGCACGAGATGTTGCCGTTTGCATTGCATGGGTATCGAACCTCGGTACGTACATCTACTGGGGCAACGCCTTTCTCGCTTGTGTATGGGATGGAAGCCGTGTTACCGGTTGAGGTTCAGATTCCGTCGTTGAGAGTCCTGATGGACGTGAAATTGGAAGAGGCTGAATGGGTAAGGATTCAGTATGAAGAGTTGAGCCTGATTGAGGAAAAGAGGCTGGCGGCCATTTGTCATGGGCAGTTGTACCAGCAGCGGATGAAGCGTGCTTTTGACCGAAAGGTGCGACCTCGTGTGTATCACGTAGGAGACATGGTGTTGAAAAGGATCCTTCCTCCTCAAAACGATTGTCGGGGCAAGTGGACACCCAGTTATGAAGGTCCATTCGTGGTTAAGAAGGTTTTCTCTGGCGGAGCCTTGTTGTTGACGACCATGGATGGCGAGGATTTTCCATCTCTTGTGAATGCGGACGCAGTTAAAAAATACTTCATATAAGAGACCCGCTGGACGAAAAGAATAAAATAGCCCAGGCAAAAATGGGCATCCCGGCGAACCAGAAAAAATGAAAAAAGGTTCGGGCAAAAATTAGGGATAAAAAGAGAAAAAAACTGTACACCCGGCAAGTCGGAAACCCCACAAGGGCGGCTTGGGCAAAAAAGGGTATCCCGGTGGACTGAAAACCCGAAAGGGCGGTCCAGGCAAAAGAGGGAATGAAACGAACAACTGCGTCTAGCATGATCGTTTGTGTTTTGGTTAAGACATTTGGATAATCCCCGGCAGAGATCGGTCGAAAGCGTCTTGTTCAGAAGGCAGAAAGCACAGAGAGTCTTGAGGATATATGGGTTGTAACCGGATTGGAACTCGATGAGATCACGGTTTCACATTGCCATTAAGATAGATTTTTCTTTTGTGCGCAATTACCTCTTTTCAGGGATTGCTTCCTTTGTGTTGCTCAGTTACGAGCCACTCCTTTTTCAATCAATAAAATGCATATTCAGTCAAATACTTTTGTTTTTATTTTCATTACCGCTTTGATTGCAAAAACATCCGTTTATTTTGATAAGAATCTTTGCATTTTGAGAACATACATGTCCCTTCCAAGGCATGTTTATAGGATTGAGAACTTGAAATCTTATTTGGAAGGTAGAGTGACCCAGGTGTTGAAATTTTGGCACGCCTGGGGCACGTTTTTATCTAACGATCTCTTTTGCAGGTGCTGTTAGATATTTTCACTCACTTGCAGGTTGTGAAGTGAAGCTTTTGACGAAAGATTCCTTCGAGTCCAATCAGGGACAAGGGGTTGAGGAATGGTGTAAAGACGGCAAAAGAATGTCGACGATCCTTGAGGGTTAATCAAGAAGACTCTTCAAAGTCTGAAGAAGTGGAAAATTGACACCATGGTTAGGTGGTGAATGTCGGTGTTCGATGAGTTGACATGTGTTCTGTGTCAACATTTCGTATCTCCCCAGCAGGTTCGAGATCGGTATTTCCTCGGCAGCCAGGCCTGAAGGTTGTTGTTTCCCCTAGCAGGGTGAGATTGTTATATTCCCAGCAAGTCTGAAGATTGCTGTTTCCCCAACGGAGGTGTGCGTTGGTAGTTTCTCTAGCGAAGTCCCCAAGCGGATCGGGTTCAGCGGAGGTCATCCTGGTGAGGGTTGTCCTTTCCCCAGCAGCAGTGCTATTCCCCAGCAGGGTGGAGATTGGAGCGATATCGAGTTCCTTGAGCTCCCCAGTAGAGTCCCCTGAGGGGGATACTTTTTATGCATTCATCATTTAGAGAAGCATAGCATATTGCATAATTCATTGCGTAGAATTTCCATGGTTATGGAGCATTACGCCATTGAAAATTTCAAAATCATGCATCAGCATTGCAAGCATAAGCTAGTCTCAAGCCGTGGTTACCGTTTGAGAATTGTTATAGCTGATTGGTGAAGATGTTACTTTGAGGAGTTTAGCATCGTGATTCTGGATCAGCAATATTCCCCAGTAGTGCGATATTGGAGGAAGAAGTTCCGTCGTGCGGAGATGGAAGTTGGAGGACGTTACGCGATCAGCGCGACTCAAGCCGTGGTTACCGTTTGAGAATTGGTTTAGCTGGTTGGTGAAGATGTTACTCTGAGGAGTTTGGCATCTTGATTCTGAATCAACAGTATTCCCCAGTAGTGCGATATTGGAGGAAGAATTTCTGCCGTGCCGAGATGGAAGTTGGAAGATGTTACTCTGAGGAGTTCAGCATCATGACGTTGGATCAACGGTATTCCCCAGTAGCGTGATATTGGAGGAAGAAGTTTCGTCGTGCGGAGATGGAAGTTGGAGGACGTTACGCGATCAGCGTGACTCAAGCCGTGGTTATCGTTTGAGAATTGGTTTCGCCGGATGGTGAAGATGTTACTCTGAGGAGTTTGGCATCGTAATTTTGAATCAACAATATTCCCCAATAGTGCGATATTGGAGGAAGAAGTTCCGTCGTGCAGAGATGGAAGTTGGAGGACGTTACGCGATCAGCGCGACTCAAGCTGTGGTTACCGTTTGAGAATTGGTTTCGCCAGATGGTGAAGATATTACTCTGAGGATTTTAGCATCATGACGTTGGAGCAACGATATTCCCTAGTAGCGCGATATTGGAGGAAAATTTTCCGTCGGGCAGAGATGGAAATGGAGAAAAGGAAGTGCTGGGTATTTTCTGGAGAACGGGGTTCAACTGGAATTGAAGATTGTATCCGGGATAAGGTCCTCAGGATTGTCTTCTGATTATGTGTCACCTTAGACTTTGGCGAGGCCAAGAGAAGTCGTTATGGGTGTCTTCGAGGGAAGAAATGTACATGATTACCTTTCTGTGTGAAGGTGTACCCTCTGATATGTCGCCATCAGAGTGGGGTTTGATGTTATTTCCGACGTTGCCAGCGGAATTATCACAAGAGAATGCAGAACGGGGTTCAAATGGAGAAAAGGAGACACGGGGTGTTTTCTGGAGAACGGGGTTCAAATGGAGAAAAGGAGACACATGGTGTTTTCTGGAGAGTGGGGTTCACAACGACGATCGCGAGTTATCGTCAGGAGACTGGGGTTCAAATGGAGAACGGGGTTTATTGTTTGGCAGCAAGTTTGACATGAAGTTTTCGGGGTTCAAATGCGGTGATCAGGGATCATCCGCGTGGAAGAGAAAATATTAGTTTTGGGGTTCAAGAAAAGCAAAAAAAAAATCAAAGAAGTACCGGGGTTCAAGAAAAGAAGTCAAAAAGTTTTGGGGTTCAAGAAAAGCAAAAAAATAAAATAATAATAATCCCCAGCGGATGCGGCGTTCAGGCCATGGTTCCTGTGTTACCATTTATTTTGGTATCCGGGTCAACATTTTTTCGGTATTCAGGCCGACTCTCACCGTACCAGACGGATTTTTCTTTCAAGATCGCTTCTTTGCCGATTCTGACAGGCATTGTTAATTATTTCCCAGCAGAGCACAAATTGTTCGTCTGTTCTTGGTATTCAACGACTCTTCACTCTGATCATCTGAAAGCCGAGGCTATTCATATCGACATGTTCATAGTGGATTGAATAGGGGCAGCTGTAACACCTCAAAATTTTCCCTCCTCTTCTTGGGACTAGTTTAGCATATTGCATTTCATATTTTAGGGCATTAGGCATTGCATTTTGCATATCAGTTGAAAATAAGAGAGTCATCCTCCAAAATCTTTTTAGAAGATGGAGAAGTTGCATGATTCAAGCCTGAGGGTTTCTATGAATTGGTGATTGACTATCTGAGGGTTTGCTTTTCACCAGGGTTTCAAAGGTTGAGCATCATCTTGTTTGCAAGGATACATCACCATCATCATGGTTCTATCATCACCAAGGGTTTCATGATTCATGCTCAAGTTTCCTTTGGATTAGGGTTTTGACCTCTGGTCAACCCTAATCAATGCCATTCTTTCAACCAGGGTTTCTTAAGGAGATGAGATATTTTTATGAGATGAGGATCACATGGTTATCATGAGGAGCTTACATGAGCTAGGGGTTCATTTCTGAGCAATTTTCCCAAGTGGTAGAGGCTCAAGCTGATCAGAGCATTTCAAGGGCATCTGAGGACCAGAAAGTCAATTGAGGGCTATGAGGTGGGGAAATGAGTTTCAACATCTTAATCATGTTCAAAGGAGATTCATTTGTCATTTCAAACATCTATCTTGAAGATTTTGAAGTCAGGGCAAAAGGTTCCAAAAATGGAAAGTGACTTGTAATTTCAGGTTTCCAAAAATGGCAAGTTTTTGGTCCACATTCAACTTGACTTTGCAACATCAAAGAAGCTTCAAATGGATTTTTGGTGAACATGAAAGTTGAAGATATTTCTCTCCTCTTTACAAAAAGTCCAAGATCATAGTCATTTGATAATTGGTTGAGAAGTTATGGCCAAATGATCACAAAGTGTACATAGAAGTTCAACATGACATAACTTTTGATCCAAAACTCCAAATTGGTCCACTCTTTTTGCAAAATGCTTGTCTTGACCAATATTTTCCAAATGAATCATTGCCTTGCATGAAAAGAGTTCATATGATCATGTGTTCATTCATATACATTTTGGAGGGAAAATTGACAATTTAAATTTGGTGGATTATACAAGCAAATTAACCTTTCCATGATGATTATTGATTGTTTTTAAGTGAAATCCAAGCATTGCATGAGATTTGGTACGTGCTACATGGCCATGCAAGCTCACTTTGGCATTTTTGCAATCCACTTCATAACTCACTAATTTTAATTAACCAAGCCTAATGTGGATTAGCATTGTGATTAGTGAACCATATAAATAGCACACCCTAACAGAATTTGCTCATAACTAATTCTAGATCTGGAAATTTTCCATTCCCTCCAAAAATTCTCTCACTTCAAACTTGAAATTTCTTCACATAACTCATCAATTTTCTTGCATAATCTTGTTCATTGAGCATTATTGAGTAGGAATCAAGCTTTGGTTCGAAGAAATTGGTCCAGATTTGAGCTACACAAGTGCATGAACATGTTAATGGAACTTGAAGATTGAGCTGGATTGGAGTGCTTTCAACCATCAATTCTTGTTCAAAGCTTCAAAGCAATCATAGAGGAGTAGATCTGGAGACTTTGGAAGCTTGAACACACGAGTTTTGAACACTGCATTCCAGGTAGGTGAAAATTCGATCATCATTTTTTGCCATTTCATGTACATAGATGTGTAAATCTCAGTCTCCTGAACATGCTGATATAAGTAGATTTAAATTTGGTTAAGTATTGATGAAGATATGATGATTTAAAGTTTGGATGTTGATTTTGTTTTGCCTCGATCCGTTTGATCCATGAGGAATTAGGCTTAGATAATGTGATATTATTGATCCTCGTTACAAGTCCTTTCCAATGATGTATGATATGTTGGATTCTGGAAAACAAATTATGAATGTCGCCGGAGAACCACCGGAGAAGATGACCGGAATCACTATTCCGGACGTCTGGTTCAGCGCTTTAGGGTTTGGACATGGCGCTCCTTGAACCTTCATGACCTGAGTTCGATTCCATGCTGGTGTGTTGTTTTAATTTTATTTTTGAGCGCGCTTGTAACCACATGTACCTCTGTTCGATACCTGGTGTGTTATAATTTATGAATTATTTGTTGAGCGCATTTTTGATCATAAGAACCTGAGTTCTAGCCTTGACATTTACATGTTTCAACATTTATTTTTTGAGCGCTCTTTTGGACCATTGGCGCGTGTTTTCGAGTCCTGCTGAATGCACATTGTGATTTTCATTTTTTTGAATTACATGTTTCCCTCTCATTTCCATGTGTTAATCCATATTATTTCATGCATCTTTGAAAATTCACAAAAAATAGCAAAATGATCCAATTTGATCCTAGTTTTTTTCATGTTCTTGTTTAAATGTCTAGTATTTTTTCATATGATTTTCATGATTTGTTGAGTTCTGAATTTTTATCTGTTGATTTTTGTTTGAACATGATGACAAATTGACATGTTATGCTATATGCTTTGTAAAATGCTCATGATTTGTCCAATTGACTTGAAATTTGACATGCTTGATCTTAACATGTGGTGTGATTTTTGAGCTTTGGTTTGATATTTTTATCATGTTCCATCACTGTTTTAGACACATGAACATATGTTGTGACAATTCGTGTCACATATTTGATGTTGCATTTGTGCATTTTCATTTGCCTATCATCTGAGCTCTTTTGGATCTAAATTTTTGCATGATGTATGTTCATAACATGTTGAATTCACATAAAATTTTTCATGATCATTGGATGCTTTTCTGTTTTGATTTGGATTTTCTCATTTGATTGTCCAATTGTGTGCACTTTGCTTGCCCTTGCTTTACCTTGATCATTTGGGGGCTTTGCCTTATGAATTGGCTTTTGTCCTTTTGTGGACATCTTGTGGATTTATTGAATATGATTTGTGTAAAATATTGACTTCTGTTTTGGTCTTTTGATTTGCCTTTGACCCTAGTCTTTGTACTAGTGGTTTGTACTCACCGATTGTGTTTTGTATTTCAGGTATTGAGCACTTAGCACTAATGTTTGGTGTGGTCTCATTATTTGAGATGCAATTGCTTTGATCACTAACTCTTGTTGTCTTGTAGGTCAATGGATGTGATGAACTCACTTGAGTGCTTGCATTTGTAACTTGAATTGTGTACAATTGCATTGGTTCCACTGTGTGTTTTCTGATTGGTTGTCTGAGACACTAACTGGTTAGCTTTTGTACAGGTACATTAGTCGCTTGCTAGCTAGTTTTTGCTTTGCTTTGCAGTGTGGTTGATACACCATTGAGGTTGTTTAGCCTTCTCACTCCATGTAGTCTGGAAGCGCTGTCACTTTTTTGGAAGGCATTTGGCTGAAGTCCTCCTTAAGAGGCAATGTTTGTGATTGTTTACATTTGTGCCAAAGACCTCTAAATGAGGCATGCTACTTGTTAAGACCTCAAGATGAGGCAATTGACAGATAGAAGGGATTAGCAATCAATCCCCTGTTATTCTGTGAGTCGTTCATTATGCTCGCACACTACGTACTGATGCTCTTGAACATAACCCAAGATCTTGTACAGTGTCAGTCAAGTGGAATAGGGTCCCTCTTTCTGGACCCCCACGCTTTCTTTGATTTAAGCTCACCCAGGCCAGGGTTAAGAGCATGAGGTCTCATCCTCATTACCTTTCATCAGCTTCACCCTAACTCTCAATGTTAGTGGTTAAGAGCTTCAGCATACCCCTACAGTTTTGGCTTGTTTGTCGAGGTTGATATGACCCCTCTTGACTAAAGCCCAACCATTTGTATGAGCCTCTTGTTTGTATATAGTGTGTGATGCTTGATCATTTGTGATTGGTGTTAATGTTTTGAGCTGACTTGCTTCCTGTGTGAGTTAGGTTCTGATTAGAGACCTCAACCTAGGATATCGTTTGCATGACAACTATTAGGCTCGAGTTAGTCTCCCTTTTAGTCTGTTATTTCCCTGGTCTCTGGTTAGGAGAGAGTTTCACCCCTGTTAAGGGGAACTACGTCGCCCTGATTCTCATACCAGATGAGATACGTAGGCAGAAGATCGAGCGAGATCTCTCCGGGCAACCTTTTTTGTTGTTTTGGTTTTGTGTGTGCGCATTACCCTTGTTCCCGACTTAGGGATTTTGTTTGTATAGCTATTAGGTTCGAGTTCCAGACTCCCTATTAGTTTGTTCTTTCCCCTATTAAGGGGAACTACGTCGCCCTGATTCTCATACCAGATGAGATACGTAGGCAGGAGATCGAGCGAGATCTCTCCGGGCAACCTTTTGTGTTGTTTTGGTTTTGTGTGTGCGCATTACCCTTGTTCCCGACTTAGGGATTTTGTTTGTATAGCTATTAGGTTCGAGTTCCAGACTCCCTATTAGTTTGTTCTTTCCCTTGTTAAGGGGAACTACGTCACCCTGATTCTCATACCAGATGAGATACGTAGGAAGGAGATCGTGCGAGATCTCTCCGGGCAACCTTTTTCATTTTTGTGTGTGTTTTGCTTGACGACTATTAGGCTCGAGTTCCAGACTCCCTATTAGTTTGTTTGTTTCAACCTTTTTGTGTCTTTTGACGTCTCAGCATCTCGGTTTTTGTGTGTGACAACTATTAGGCTCGAGTTCCGGACTCCCTATTAGCTTGTTGATCTGATAACCTTTTGCTTTGGTATTCGCTGGTTAGCGCGTGCTATTTGTTTGGAGTCGGATGTAAGTCCATGGATTGGCATTCTGTTTCCTTTTGTGTGGGTTTTGTTTGGAGTCAGATGTAAGTCCATGTATTGGCATTCTGTTTCCCTTTGTTTGGTTATTGTTTGGAGTCGGATGTAAGTCCATGTGTTGGCATTCTGTTTCCTGTTTGCGTTTGTTTGTTTGGAGTCGGATATAAGTGTATCTATTGGCATTCTGTTTCCTGTTTGTTTGTGTTTGTGTGGAGTCGGATATAAGTCCATTTATCGGTATTCTGTTTCCTGTTGTGTGTTTCTTTTGACGTATCAGCGTCTCTTTTCAGTGCTTTGTTTCGGCGTGCGTTAGCCAAACTACGAGTGTTCTGATTCTTACTCTGGATAGAGAAGATACGTAGGCATAAGATGCGATGTCCTAGCGAGCATGCTTCCCATTTCCCCGAACTACGTTGACTCTGATGTTTGTTTCTGACAAACTACGTAGGCATAGGATGCGACATCCTGACGAGTCCACTTCCTCCGTCTCTTTCACCTGTTTTATTATTCGAGTGTGTGTGCATTTTCTTTGAGCAGTTTATTAGCAACCTTTTCCTATTCTTTTGAGCGTAGATCCCGTCGAGTACGGCGGACGTGAGGGGTGCTAATACCTTCCCATTGCGTAATCGACTCCCGTACCTTGCAATCTCTGGTCGTAAGACCGTTCCTTTCCCTTTCTTAGGTTAGTCCTGCGCTTCCTTTCTGTCATAGGATGAATGGCGTCTGTGGCGGCTCTGTAAACTTGTTTTTTTCCGCCGGTTGTTTTTCGCGTTGCGACACCTTGCCAACACATCACCGGAGCCCTAGCTCCGGTCGTCTTCTACGGTGGACCTCACCGGACCGGTCCACAATAAACCACCATCAAAATAAAAAGTAAGGACGTGATTTTAAAGGAAAAATGCTCAGGAGCTAGAATCTGACCTCCATTTCATCCAATTCCAAGTATATTGAAAGATATGGGGATTTCAAATTTGATGTGCATTATCTGAGTTGCTTCAATTTAACCTCAAAGTAACCCAATCTTGTCACCTACATTGGTAGGACTTCAGCCAACCAATAATCAATCAAAATAATTGAGAAATGAGGGAGAATCGAAGAAGAGAAGTTTGAGAAAAATCACCTTCGGGTAGCTTCAATTCAGCTTGATCTTGCTTCCAATTTTCCTTGGCTCGACTCTAGAAGCTTGAAGGAAGTGAGATGGATCAATGAAAGGCTTGGATTCTTGGAGTTTCAATATCAAAACAGAAGGATAATTGAAACTCGATTTCAAGTAAAATCTTCAAGTTTATCCTTTAATGGAGGTTAGGGATGCAATGCTTCAAAGCTTGGGCAGAAGGGATCTTCATTCTGATCACAATGGACCTGTATTTGTAGGGTTTTGCATTACTTTTCACAAACTTGAATTTTTTTTCTCCAAATTTAGCAACATTGATGCATGGATGCATGGCCATAGATTTGGGCCTCAACCATGATGAAATCTCACTCCAATTCGTGCATAATGGATCCTGAAACAATAACACGTAAGTATGCAAAAGGAAATGGTCACTTGAATTTAAAACATGCCAAAACAAACCGAACAAAGGAACCAGACGCAAGTACCTCAATTCTTGTCCAAATGAGGTGATCTTGGACTTTTTAGAAAGGTGACATCAAGGGGAACATCTTCGATGTTGAAAACCTTTCCATTTGTATCTTGGATAATGATGAAGTTTGAGGTGGAAGTTGGAGAAATCAAACATAATTGGAACATGCCCTTGCAAGTCGATTTTGACATTTCACAAAGAATCAAAGTTGTATAAGACATCTTGAATTTGATCATGAAACTTGGATGGACTTCATCTCATAAAAATTGAGCAAGGTATGATCCTTGGAAGTTAACCTCCTAACTGGGGCACAAACAAAATGACCTATATCTTTCACCATAAATAATGACTACTAGCAAAAATAGCTCTTGATGTCAACATGAAAGTTGTTTGTAATGTCATAAGGAGTAACGTTTCTCTTGGAATCACTTTCTCTCCTCAACCTCTTTGAACCAACTTGCGAACTTGATTTTCTCTTGATCTTTGGGACTCATGGAGGATCATATATGCATAAGATGGTGTATAATGAAGCATCCCTTGAAATATTTGACCAAATGTTGAATAAACTTGTTGAGGAAGTCACACAAGATACCTAGATGAATTAGGGCTTCCAAGACATTTAAGATTCAAACTCTTAATGAATTCTTGATCAAAATTGTAAATGAAGAACATGGCGATCAATATATGATGTTTATAACCAATGTGAATATTTCCTTGATTGATCTCTTGCACTAAGAGTCTCAAACCCTAGTTATGAGCTTGATGAGGAATAGGTGGATGCACACACTACCTACAAAGGAAACCAAGCTATACATAAACATATTTTGGTATTTTGGTTAGTAAGCAAAGAAAAATAAAGTATAATACAATCAAATGTGTTTGGTGATCTCTCTCAATGCAAACCCAATCAATGAAGGATAAGAAGGATACCAAGATGTGATCCCAAAGCCAATGCAAATGAAGAGATAGCATGAGGGATCTTAGGGTCAAAATTGGGGTCTTACAACTGCCCCTATTTAAGGACATTCTAATTGAGGATGTGAAGGTTAAAATTGTCATGTCAACTCAGTAGAATGGACTTAAATAACAACATCAATAAATAAATTTTGGTCCCTAAGAGACCTCATGATGCATATGATATAAATATTAAAATAATCTTTATGGGGAATATATTGCCACAAATGAAAAGAATCCGGAAGAAACTGAAAGTGCACAGGAGAACAATGCATTCCATAAGGAAAACTCATTGGGCAAACAGAGACTCTGGGGATAAAAGTTGTGCGTAGGCTAGGCTACGACTTAAAAACTACTGCGAGACATGAGGGGATGTTCATGAAAATAAATCAATGGAAAGACTCGGTCCGGGATAAGGTTATCTGCTGGGGATGAGAATAGATCAGAACAAAGCTGAAGTAATCAAACCAAATGAAATTCGACTCCATAAAGAAATACGAAGCTAAACCCAACTAAGGAAGAAAAAAATTCAACACAGGAGTAAAAGAGATATATTATATATTACCGGTTACTGGGTAGGAAGATGATATACTCGGACAGAGGGATGTTCGTTACCGGTTAGGGTAAACATATCAAGAATGACTCGCTGAGAAAAAAGAGGCGTATTCATTACAAGTTACTGGATAAGAATAACCTATTGGGGAGAAAAGATCAAATAGGATTTACAATTACCTGTTACTAGGCAGAAGACCAACGAGAGAGTATCTGTCACTGGTTAAAGTGAACATATCAAGGATAAACTCAAAAGAAGAATATCCATCATTAATTAAGATGAACATATCAAGGATAAACCGCTTAGGTAAAAATTACAACTACCAGTTACTGGGTAGAATACCAAAAATAGAGAATATCCGTCACCGGTTAGGATGAACATGTCGAGGATAGAATCAACAGACTAAATGGGATTTACAACTACCAGTTACTGGGCAGAAGACCACAAAATAGAGAAAATTCGTCACTGGTTAAAGTGAACATATCAAGGATTAACTCTGAGGGGAAAATAAGATTTATATCTACCATTTACTGGGTAGAAGACCGCAAAGAGGAAAAAATCCGTCACCGGTTAAAATGAATATATCAAGGATAGACTCTCTGGGGAATAAAAGCAGGGATTACAACTACCTTTTTACTGGGTAGAAAACCAAAAAGGAAGAATATTTGTCACCGGTTAGGATGAACATATCAAGGATAGACTTACCGAGGAAACATGAAAACGAATCCGCTGGGGAAAACAAAGGAAGTAGATTACATTTTACCGGGTATTGGGTAAAGGTAATGTACTAAAAATCAAGAAGAATATTACCAGTTACTGGGTAATAGACTCTTGGAGACCAAAAGATCTATCTAGGTAAGAACTAGAAAGAAGCGATCAATCAAAGACTTAACCCAATATGGATATAACTCAGGGGGGGTGGTTCCATCCAGATAACAAACTGGGGAGGAAACTGAAATAATAATCATCCATGAGGAAATAACTTGGTGGGGAATGAGAAAGGATAAACTCTTTCTGCTTAAGGGGCTGGCACTCTATAACTGAAGGAGGACAAGCACACCAAATCTACATGGGGAAATAATATCACCAATGTAATACCTCAAATTTGCACCTACCTTTTTGTATATACATTTTCACATTAGGTCATTAACATAATGTAGTCCACTGCATAGCATTGCATTGCCTTTTGCCCAAGTGCAAGTCATTTAGACAGATTAGGTCAACTGATCAGGAGAATCAGTCAATCAAGCAAGCAAGTGTAATTTCCAGTAAGGCAAAGCCCTAGGGTTGATTTATCAAGCTCATATGGTTTAAGGATCATTTTGAAGTGATTTGACCAAAGATTGGATGCTCAGAAGCCATCAGTCAAGTTGAATTTCATCTGAAACCCTAGAAAGTCAACTGTGGTCAACTGTGGTCAACTGTGCTTGATTTTATGGAGTTGAGAGCGGGAGATGGTTTGAAAGGCTTCATTCATGTCCATACAAGTCTCATTTGACATATCAAAGATCAAGGTTGAAGAAAATAAAGTCAGATCAAAAGTTTCCTAAAATGGCAGGTGACCTATAATTGGAAACTGCCAAAAATGGAAAGTTCTTCTCCTCAAATTTACATCATCATACAAGCTTCAAATGGAATTTTGTCCAACATGAAAGTTTAAGATCTTGTTCTCACCTTTCCAAAAAGTCCAAGAACACTCATTTCTCATGTGTGGTTGGCAAGTTATGATCAAATCATTTTCAGAAAAAGTTGAAATTCAAAGCGCCATAACTTTTGAATGGAAAGGCCAAATTGGGTGATTCTTTTTTGAGAAAGTCACATTTGACATGTACTTTCATGATGCATCATCACATTTCATCAAAAATCATCCAATCAAAATGGAATTTTTCAAGTGGACTAAATTGTATTTTGGTGGGAAAAAAGGTGTTTTTGAGAAATACATGTTATTTGCACTCCAAACCAATTCCAACACATTCTAAATGACAAATATGACTTGTTTGCATTGCATTTTTACTGTTACATTGGTTGCATTGTGAAAAGGGCATTTTGGCCAATTGTGCATAAACTTCATTTTGCTAATTCACTTGAATTTTGCCTAATCTTGATTAGCATTTGGATTAACACATGGTATAAGTTCATAATCATAACAGAAACTGATAATCACAATTCATTTTTCAGATCTAAACTCAGAAATCACCAAAATTCTCTCAATTTTCTTCAAACTTTTTCACACTTTTTTCACCATTTCCATTGAATTTCTTCACTCTTTTTGCTGGTTCTTGTTTGATCTATCTTCTACAGGTATTATTGAAGGACTGTTTCACAAAACCTTGGCCAAAGCATTGAGAAATCGCAACTGTCATCATCAAGTTCATCCATGGCAAATTGATGATTCTTGAAGCTGGTGCATAATTGAGCTACGAGATCCACTCCATTCACTTCCTAGAGCATCATTCAACTTCTGTTTTGGCAATTGGCATCTTGAAACACGCGAATCCAACAGCTGCACATCCATAAGGTACATTAGTTGCTAATAGTTCTTTGAGAACTTGCATTGCTTTGCTTGATAGCATTTGCATTGAGGTAGAATCTCTTGTCTCCATGTAGTCTGGAAGACCTGGCTTGTTACCTAGCCAGGCACCTGTCTGAAGTCCTCCTTAAGAGGCAATGTTTGTGCTTGTTTATTTTTGTCCCCAAGCAGGTAAAGACCTTTGTTAAGGCAATTGGCAGACACAAGAGGTGTGTAGTCCACCTCCTGCTATTCTGTTGAGTCGTCCCTTGGCTCACATCACATGTGGATGCCTTGTGGACATTAACCCAAGATCAGTTGAGTCGGTGTCGCAAGTGTAGAAGGATTCCCACTTTCTGGACCCACACTTCATTGTCTGAAGCTCTCCCTGACCAGGGATAAGAGCTGTGAAGTCTCATCTTCACTCACCTTTCATCTGGCTTCACCTTGACTCTCAATGTCAAGGTTAAGAGCTACCATTACCCAGATACAGATGGCTTGCTCTTGCAGCCTAACCCATTGATTGAGCCCCACTTGTGTGTATATAGTGTGTGCTATTTGTGATTGTTTGCTTTGCTGTTTGAGCTGATTAAGATAGGCTTGCTCCCTGTGCAAGTTAGCTAGAAACCTTGACTTAGGGATGATTTTGCATGATAACATCTAGGCTCGAGTTAGTCTCCCTAGTTGTGTCTCCCTTTGTTATCTGGTTAGGCTAGTCCTGTGTCCCTTCGGAGGGGAACTATGTCGCCCTGATCCTCATACCAGATGAGGTACGTAGGCAGGAGATGAGCAGATCTCTCTGGGCGCCCGTCTTGTTTTGTGTTGTGTGTATCAGGAGATGGATGTAAGCCCAGCGATTGGCATTCCGTATCCTCTTGTTGTGTGCTTGGAGTCCGGTATAAGTCCATCAAGTGGCATCTGGTTTCCAGGGTGGGTGTGTTTGGTTCGGAAGCTGATGTAAGTCCAGCGATTGGCATTCGGGTTCCAGGTTTGCCCTTGCTTGTGTGGTTTTGTGTGCGTGTTAGCCGAGCTACGAATGCTCTGATTCTTCTTCGTCCGAGAAGATACGTATGCATAGGATGCGACGTCCTAGCGAGCATGTGTTTTTCCCAGTCCGAACTACTTCGACTCTGATGTCTATGCTTGATAGACTAAGTAGGCCCAGGATGCGATATCCTGCCGAGTCAGTCTTCTTTGTTTTCTTGTGTCTCTTTCAGCCAGTGTTTAGTGTGTGTGTGAGCAGTGTTTTAGCAACCATTTTCCTTCCTATTGTGCGTGGATCCCGTCGAGTACGACGGATGCGTAGGGGTGCTAATACCTTCCCTTTGCATAACCGACTCACGATCCCATTCTCTTTGGTCACGAGACCATGTTCTTTCTAGGTTTACTTCGAGCGTTTCCTTTCCCTCTTTTGGGATAAATAATGCACGGTGGCGGCTCTGTTGTTCTGTTTCCCGCCGGTTTTTCGCGTAATGCGACAGCTGGCGACTCTGCTGGGGAATCGAGAAGTTGACCTGTGCTGGTCCATCTTCCCTGAGCGAGTCTCTCCTAGCGCTCTCTAGGTTAGGGCTTTGGTTGCTATCTGCTGTTATTTATTGCATTCATTCATTTATTGTTTGCATTTATGTGTGCATTAATGTTTGCATTCATTCATATTCATCTGCTGTGCTGGCTGTGTCTCTCTGTTTGGGGTGGGAGTTACTCGAGGTAAAAGGCCCAATACCCAGGCTATGAGTGAAATCTAGGAAACCTAGGAATAGAGTGATTCATGGGAAGCGGGTGGTATGCGCCACTTAGTGGAACATTGATATCACGAGCAGTTCAGACTCTGGTGGGATATCATCGTTACATACTTCGGGTGTGTATATGATGGTATTTTGCGAAAGGTTATTTATGCTGCGTTTCTTTCGACCTTACCCTGGCCTAGATGACACCCGTGAGTGGGGAGGGAATGATCATTTTAACAGGTACAGTTGGTGACCGGTTGGTGACTTGAGGTCCTGTTGGTGACTCGGTTTTCTCAGATTGGGTTCAGATGACAGTTTATCAGTTGACTTTGGGTTTCAGATGAATTGTTGTTCAGAGTTCGAGCCGAAGCTTCGATCCTGTGTTCTGAGATGCACAACCTGCCAGTCTTGTCTGCATCATTTGCATCATAGCATGTTTATTTTCAAAAGAAACGCAATAAAAAAGAATTGAAAAAAAAAGAGAAAATAAAAAACTAATCTCTGCATGCATATAATTTCTTAGGTCCATTCCAGAGTTTGTTCACTGATAGAGATGGCAACAGTCCCAGAGCCGAAGCGGAAGACTTGTTCCTACAGCTTTCACCGTGAGCCTTTGACGTCTCTGATGAGTTGAGTAGCCTTGTGACCAGTGATCATCTGAAGGGGTTTGTGGATCAGTATGGTGATATTCTGACACTGTTGAAGATGGTAGTCGATCCGGTGCCGTTGCAGACTCTTCTTCAGTTCTACGACCCAGAGCTTCGTTGCTTCACTTTTCAGGATTATCAGTTGGCGCCTACTCTCGAGGAGTACTCCATTCTGTTGAGTGTCCCGATTCAGCATCAGGTTCCTTTCTTGGACGTACCGAAGGAAGTTGATTTCAGAGTTGTGGCTAGAGCTCTATGTTTGGGTATCAAGGAAGTCAGTGATAGTTGGAAGACCAGTGGGGATGTTGTGGGTCTACCATTGAAGTTTCTGCTAAGAGTTGCCCGAGAAGAAGCAGATAAGGGGAATTGGGAATCTTTTCATGCTCAGCTTGCTGTTATGATCTATTGGATTGTCATGTTTTCGAGTATGCCCAATTTTATTGACTATGCTGCAGTCAGTATCTTCATTGGAGGGAACCCTATTCCTACTCTGTTAGCTGACACTTACTATGCTATTCACAGTAGGCATGGTAAGGGTGGAGCTATCAGATGCTGTCTCCCACTTTTGCTCAGATGGTTCATGTCTCTCCTGCCAGTCAGCGGACCGTTTGTTGATGCTCAGAGCACTTATAAGTGGACCTAGAGGGTGATGTCTCTCACTTCATATGATATCAGGTGGCAGTCTTACCGGATGGATGTGCGGGATGTTATTATGAGTTGTGGAGAATTCCGGAACGTGCCGCTTGTAGGGACCAGGGGTTGCATCAATTACAACCCAGTTCTTTCTCTTCGCCAGTTAGGGTTCGTGATGAGTGGAAGGCCACTTGAAGCTGAGATAGCTGAGAGTGTGTATTTTGAGAAGCGAAGCGACCCTGTTAGATTGGAGCAGATAGGGAGAGCTTGGAGACCTATTGGTGTTAAGGATGGATCTGCCTTAGGGAAGAAGTTTGCCATTGCTATGCCTGATTACACTGATTGGGTGAAGAAGAGAGTGGAAACTTTGCTGTTGCCCTATGATAGGATGAGCCCGTTGCAAGTGCAACCACCCTTGATTCTTGCTGAGAGTGTACCTGCTGAGCAGTACAAGCAAGCTTTGATGGAGAATCGTCATCTGAAGGAGAAAGAGCAAGATGCCCAGATGGAGTTGTATCAAGCCAAAGCTGATAGGTTGAACCTGACTCACCAACTCAGAGGTGCCCAGAGCGCAAATATGGGTAGTGTGAGGAGCAAGAAGAGATCTTATTCAGAGATGGAGAACTTATTAGATGCAGAGCACAAAGAGTGTTTGAGATTGCAGAGAGTGGAGGCCAGTTATCTGAAGAAGATCAGAGACTTGGAGAAGCAACTCAGAGACAAAGATATCCAGTTGAAGAAGGAAGTCGACCAGAGAGTTGCATCAGAAGACCGACTTGGGTCAGAAGTTGTCGAGCTTAGAAGACAGTTGGAGGAGAAGATCACTCCCTTGCCAGAATGTTCAGAGTGTGAACTGTTGATAGACCAGTGTCACTACTTGAAGACGCTCATTCCTGGAAGCCGCTTGTCTTAGCTTGTATTTTTCTGATGTTTGTGTTGAGAATCACCCCCAGGCCTGTTGGGTGGGATTCATTTGTTGTACTTTGATTGGATATTTGGATCTGTGTTGTATGATCTTGCTGCTCATTTATAGATGAGATTGTTGTTTCACTCTGTACTCAATGCTCTTTTGTATGTTGATCCTGTAGCTCCTGTGTTGTTCTTGCTGCAGGTTGCCATCTTTCGAAGATGAATCAGGCTCTTTGAATGCCTGAGAAATGATCATTTCATGTGCATCATATGCATTAGTATCATACTCATATCATATTGCATAACAGGTGTTCTAGTTCGGACTTCTCACTCTGGTTCCTGTGTCAGGCAGGATAGCTGACCAGAGACCGCACCGGTATTCAACCAGACTCAATCAGCAAAGAAGCATGGATCAGGTTCAGAATGAGTTGGCTGAGATGAGGGCGAACATGGCCCAGTTCATGACCATGATGCAAGGGGTTGCTCAAGGTCAGGAGGAGCTCCGAGCTTTGGTTCAGAGACAAGAGACGGTTATTCAGGCGTCTAACCGTGGTTCACCTGCTGGTATTCCTGTGCCTGAGAATATCAATGTTGCTGCTGCTCCCGTTCATGACTATGCTGTGGGAGATGAACTCAGAGGTATAAGGATCAATGGACAGCCTCTTGCTGCAGAGACTGTCAATGTTAGGGCCACCCGGGCTCCGGTCCGTCATCCAGCTCCGATTGTCGACAGACAAGAGGACATGTTCACATTGCTGAGTGAGGATGATGGGGATGTTGTCAGAGTTGAGGATAGGGATCGTAAGGTCGATGCCTTGGCTGAGAAAATCCGTGCGATGGAATGTCAAAACTCTCTCGGTTTTGATGTCACTAATTTGGGGTTGGTGGAAGGCTTGAGAATCCCCCACAAATTCAAAGCACCCACTTTTGATAAGTACAGTGGTACTTCGTGCCCTCGCACTCATGTGCAGGCATACTATCGAAAGATCTCTGCGTATACAGACGACGAGAAAATGTGGATGTACTTTTTCCAAGATAGTCTATCTGGGGCTTCTTTGGATTGGTACATGGAGCTCAAGAGAGATTCTATCCGATGCTGGAGGGATCTGGGAGAAGCTTTCCTCAGACAATACAAGCACAACATGGATATGGCACCTAGCCGGACTCAGCTGCAGAGTCTGTGTCAGAAAAACAATGAAAGCTTTAAAGAGTACGCCCAGAGGTGGCGTGAACTTGCTGCGAGAGTTCAACCCCCTATGCTGGAAAGGGAGTTGACAGATATGTTTATTGGCACACTTCAGGGTGTTTTCATGGACCGAATGGGGAGTTGCCCATTCGGAAGCTTTTCTGATGTGGTCATATGTGGGGAGAGGACCGAGAGTTTGATCAGGGCTGGGAAGATCAATGATGCTGGTTCCTCTTCATCTAAGAAACCTTTCTCTGGGGCACCTCGCCGTAGAGAAGGTGAAACCAATGCTGTTCAACACCGCCGGGTTCAGAACAGAAATCAGAATCAATACACACAGGTTGCTGCAGTGACCATTCCTGCACCTCAACAACGTCAACCTCCGCAACAACCGAGACAACAACAACAACAACAGCAACAACGTCCGTATCAGCCAAGGCAACGGATGCCCGAGCGACGTTTTGATCCTTTGCCAATGACCTACGCTGAGCTACTGCCTGAGTTGCTCAAATTAGGGTTTGTTGAGTTGAGAACGATGGCTCCGCCAACAGTTCTGCCTCCTAGGTACGATGCTAATGTCCGGTGTGATTTTCATTCTGGGGCACCGGGACATCACATTGAGAAATGTCGGGCTTTTCAGCATAAAGTCCAGGACTTGATCGATGCCAAGACGATCAACTTCGCTCCAGTGCCCAATGTTGTCAACAATCCTATGCCTCAGCATGGCGGGCATAGGGTTAATTGTACTGAAGGGGTCGAATCTGAGTATCTGGTTGCCAGTATTGATGAAATTCAGACTTCTCTACTGATAGTGAAGGGCCGTTTGCTGGATGGTGGTGTGCACCCGGGCTGTGATGAGAACTGTCTTGCTTGTGCAGAATCTGATAATGGGTGTGATCGGTTGTGGGCTGGCATACAAAAGCTGATCGATGAGGGTTGTGTCCAGTTTGGCCGGGCTGGTAATAGAGATCGTGGGGCAGTGTCTACTGTCACGATATTTTTCAAGCCGTCAGAAGGACGTGGGCCAAGGGCTGTTGGTAGTGCGTCTACAACTGCTGGTACTCCTGTTACCATCTCCGCACCAGTGACTGTTAACACTCCAACTACTATTGCTGTATCAGGTAGGAGACCTGTAGTTGAGAATAGTAGGGCCGTGCCTTGGACATATGATAATGCATACCGAAACAACAGAAGGGCTGAGAATCGTGTTAGGCCGTCAAATCGAGCGCCTGTGACAATCAATGCACCAGTCAGTCGAACTCCCGCCGTTGTGAGTCCTGTGGTGGACAATGTCGGTGGACCGGGAGGGTTTACTAGGAGTGGTCGGCTGTTTGCGCCTCAACCGTTGAGGGATGCTAATGCTGAGGCATCCGCTAGAGCTAAGGGCAAACAGGCTGTGGTGGACGAGGAGCCTGCTCAGACAAATGTGCCTGGTGGCTCGTTTGAAAAGGACGTGGAGGAGTTCATGTGAATAATTAAGAAGAGTGATTACAAGATTGCGGATCAACTCAACCAAACTCCATCCAAAATCTCTATTCTTTCTCTGCTGCTGTGCTCTGAGGCACATCGAGACGCCTTGTTGAAAATGTTGAATATGGCGTATGTACCTCAAGAGATTTCCGTCAACCAGCTGGAGGGCGTGATCGCCAATGTGAGCACTAGACACGGTTTGGGGTTCACTGATCTTGATCTGACACCGGAGGGGCGTAACCATAACAAGGCCTTGCACATCACTATGGAGTGCAAGGGGGCTGTTTTGTCGCATGTGCTGGTCGACACCGGTTCTTCTCTGAACGTGCTGCCGAAGCAAATTTTGAAGAAGATATTCGTTGAAGGGGTTGTGCTTACTCCTAGTGACCTGATTGTGAGGGCATTTGATGGATCCAAGCGTTCTGTCTTTGGTGAAGTCACATTGCCTGTGAAGATAGGTCCGGAGACTTTCGACATCATTTTCTATGTCATGGACATTCAACCCGCCTACAGTTGTCTGTTGGGGCGTCCATGGATTCACGCAGCAGGGGCAGTCTCGTCGACTCTCCACCAGAAGCTCAAATACGTCTGGAACGGTCAGATTGTGACCGTGTGCGGTGAAGAGGATATCCTGGTGAGTCATTTATCCTCGTTCAAATATGTCGAGGTGGATGGCGAGATCCACAAAACTTTGTGCCAGGCGTTTGAGACGGTTGCTCTTGAGGGAGTGGCGTGTGCAGAACAGAGGAAGCCGAGTGCTTCGATTGCTTCGTACAAGCAGGCGAAAGCGGTTGTTGACTCCGGTAGAGCTGAAGGCTGGGGCAAGATGGTAGACTTGCTTGTCAAAGAAGATAAATTTGGTATTGGCTAACAACCGTTGCAGGCAGAGCAGGTTGTTCAGGCAGGTCCGAGTACCTTCACCAGCGCCGGGCTGATGAATCACGGTAATGTCTTCGCAGCTGAAGTTGAAGACGGTGACAGTGATATTGATCTCGATTGCTGGGTTCGCGCGAGTGCACCAGGGGAGCAGATCAACAATTGGACTGCAGAAGATATAGTCCAAGTTACTCTTCAAACAGAGTAATTTTCTTTTGTTTTTTCATTCTGCACAAAACCCTACGTTCTGCCCAAGGCGTAGTGGTTCATTGTAGGGCCTCATGTTTTCAATCTTTATCATTAATAAAGGACGTTTTGCGAACAATTTTGTGATCCCTGTCTTTCTATTTTTGTCTTTCACTTTTTCAAAAATAATAAAAATGGCAATGTGTTTGTTTTTGTGACTTTATTGAAATCTTTTTCTAAAACAAAGCATTAAAACATGCAGAAGTGACCTTATGGCATCTACTATGAACAAACCTGTTATGGCTCAGTATGATTTCGACAATCCCATTTACAAAGCTGAAGAGGAGAGTGATGAAGACAGTGAACTCCCGAAAGAATTGGCTAGATTGTTGAAGCAAGAGGAAAGAGTCATCCAACCTCATCAGGAGGAGTTGGATTTTGTTAATCTTGGTACTGAGGACGCCAGAAAGGATATTAAGATCGGGGCTGCTTTGAAGCCAGAGGTCAAGAGCAGATTGATCGGGATGCTGAGAGAGTACGTTGAGATATTCGCCTGGTCTTATCAAGATATTCCTGGGCTGAATACTGATATTGTGGTTCATAGACTACCTCTCAGAGACGATTGTCCTTCGGTCAAGCAGAAGCTTCGTAGAACAAGTCCTGATATGGCAGTGAAAATCAAGGAAGAGATTCAGAAGCAGTTCGATGCGGGTTTCTTGTCAGTGACAACATACCCACCGTGGGTAGCCAACATCGTTCCCGTGCCGAAGAAGGATGGCAAAGTCAGGATGTGTGTCGATTACCGGGATTTGAATAGGGCAAGTCCGAAAGATGATTTCCCATTGCCTCACATCGATGTATTGGTGGATAATACGGCTCAATCCTCGGTATTCTCTTTCATGGATGGCTTCTCGGGCTATAATCAGATTAAGATGGCGCCAGAGGACATGGAAAAGACGACATTCATTACACCTTGGGGCACGTTCTGCTATAAGGTGATGCCATTTGGGCTGAAGAATGCCGGTGCTACCTATCAGAAGGCAATGACGACTCTCTTTCATGACATGATGCATAAAGAAATTGAAGTGTACGTGGATGATATGATTGCAAAGTCGCAGACAGAAGAGGAGCACCTGGTTAATTTGCAGAAGTTGTTTGACAGATTGGTCAAATTCAAACTGAGGCTGAATCCAAACAAGTGTACGTTTGGCGTGAGATCAGGGAAGCTGTTGGGCTTCATTGTCAGTGAGAAAGGGATTGAGGTTGATCCAGCAAAAGTCAAAGCTATTTAAGAAATGCCTGAATCGAAAACAGAAAAGCAGGTTCGTGGGTTTTTAGGGAGATTGAACTACATTGCAAGGTTTGTATCTCACCTAACTGCCACGTGTGAACCAATATTCAAATTGCTCAGAAAGAATCAAGCAATCAGGTGGAATGATGACTGTCAGAAAGCTTTTGACAAGATAAAAGAATATTTACAGAAACCTCCAATCCTGATCCCTCCAGTTCCTGGAAGACCACTGATAATGTACCTGTCAGTAACCGAGAACTCGATGGGGTGTGTATTGGGACAGCATGACGAGTCTGGTCGAAAAGAGCATGCCATATACTACCTTAGCAAAAAGTTTACCGACTGTGAAATCAAATATTCACAGCTTGAGAAAACTTGCTGTGCTTTGGCCTGGGCTGCTCGCCGACTGAGGCAGTATATGTTGAACCATACTACCTTGTTGATTTCTAAGATGGACCCAGTGAAATACATCTTTGAGAAGCCGGCTCTCACCGGACGTGTTGCCCGTTGGCAGATGATTTTAACAGAATATGATATTCAGTACACGTCGCAGAAGGCTATCAAAGGTAGTGTGTTGTCAGACTACCTCGCCGAGCAACCGATAGACGACTATCAGCCTATGATGTTTGAATTCCCTGATGAAGACATCATGTATCTGAAGATGAAAGACTGTGAAGAGCCTCTTGTCGAGGAAGGGCCGGATCCTGATGACAAGTGGACATTGATGTTTGATGGGGCTGTAAATGTGAATGGTAACGGTGTTGGTGCGGTGCTGATCAATCCTAAAGGTTCTCATATACCTTTTTCTGCCAGATTGACTTTTGATGTCACCAATAATGAAGCTGAGTTTGAGAATCAAGACGCTTGACATTTATGGAGATTCTGCTCTAGTGATCAATCAGGTCAATGGAGATTGGAATACCAACCAGCCGCATTTGATTCCGTATAGAGATTACACCAGAAGAATACTGACGTTCTTCAAGAAGGTGAAGTTGTATCATGTCCCGCGGGATGAGAATCAAATGGCTGATGCCTTGGCTACTCTATCTTCCATGATAAAAGTTCATTGGTGGAATCATGTGCCACATGTTGCGGTGAATCGACTCGAGAGGCCTGCGTATGTGTTTGCAGCCGAGTCTGTGGTGGTTGATAAGAAGTCGTGGTATTATGACATCAAGAACTTCCTCAAGGCTCAAGAGTATCCTGAAGGTGCGTCAAAGAATGACAAGAAAACCCTGAGAAGGCTAGCTGGAAGCTTTTACTTGAATCAGGATGATGTGCTGTATAAGAGGAATTTCGACATGGTCCTGCTCAGATGCGTGGATAGACACGAAGCAGACATGTTGATGCAAGAAGTGCATGAGGGTTCGTTTGGTACCCATGCTGGTGGTCATGCAATGTCTAAGAAATTGTTGAGAGCCGGTTATTACTGGATGACTATGGAATCCGATTGTTTCAAGTATGCTCGGAAGTGCCATAAGTGTCAAATCTATGCTGATAAGGTGCATGTACCACCAAGCCCGTTGAATGTCATGAACTCGCCTTGGCCGTTCGCCATGTGGGGCATTGATATGATTAGGAAGATTGAGCCTACTACTTCGAATGGACATCGCTTTATCTTGGTTGCAATTGATTACTTCACCAAGTGGGTGGAAGCAGCTTCTTATGCTAATGTTACCAAACAAGTGGTTGCCCGGTTCATCAAGAAAGAAATCATCTGTTGTTACGGAGTTCCTGAGAGAATCATCACTGACAATGGTTCAAATCTCAATAACAAGATGATGAAAGAGCTTTGCAAAGATTTCAAGATTGAACATCACAATTCTTCTCCTTACAGACCGAAGATGAATGGTGTTGTAGAGGCGGCAAACAAGAATATCAAGAAGATTGTGCAGAAAATGGTCGTTACGTACAAGGATTGGCATAAGATGCTACCTTTCGCCTTGCATGGGTACCGTACCTCAGTGCGTACTTCGACCGGGGCAACCCCGTACTCCCTTGTGTATGGTATGGAAGCGGTCCTACCTGTTGAAGTGGAGATTCCTTCTCTGAGGGTTTTGTTAGATGTCAAGCTGGACGAAGCCGAGTGGATTCGAACAAGGTTTAATGAGTTGAGCCTTATCGAAGAAAGACGGTTAGCAGCTGTGTGCCATGGGCAGTTGTATCAGAGAAGGATGAAGCGAGCCTTTGATCAGAAAGTGCGTCCTCGGAGCTATCAAACTGGTGATCTGGTTTTGAAGAGGATCCTTCCTCCCTGTACAGATAACAGGGGCAAGTGGACTCCTAATTACGAAGGTCCATATGTTGTTAAGAAGGTCTTCTCCGGTGGAGCCTTGATGCTTACAACTATGGATGGTGAAGATTTCCCGTCCCCTGTTAACTCAGATGTAGTCAAAAAATACTTCGCATAAATTGACCCGCTGGACAAAAAGAACAAAAGAGTCTAGGCAAAAAAGGGCATCCCGGCGAACCAAAAAACAGAAAGAAAAGGTTCGGGCAAAAATTAGGGATAAAATGAAAAGAATTTGTACACCCGGTAAGTCGAAAACCCGCAAGGGCGGCTTAGGCAAAAATGGGTATCCCGGTGGATTGAAAACCCGAAAGGGCGATCCAGCCAAAAGAGGGATTAAAGCAAAGATTACAGTCTGAGTTATCTGTACTTCATCGCGCTTCGTCGTCTGCCATCTCCAAAGATGTGATCGGTCCAGTCATTCTTCTCAGAAAGCAAGGAAGTTGGGAGGAAAACTGATGATCTGTGAGTTATAACAGGATTGGGAAATAGTGGATGCCGTGTTCACGTTGCCATTAGGATAGATTTTTCCTTTTGTGCGCAATTACCTCTTTCTAGGAATTGCTTCCCATTGTATTCGCCTTTTCAGGCGCATTTTCAATCAATAAAAGTCGTTATTCAGATAAATAGCTCTCTTGTTTTTATTTTACTGTTTTGTTTGCAAAGACGTCCGAATTTTTGATAAACATTGCATATAAAAACATGAAGGCTTAACAATAACTTGCAGAAAGATAAAACATTTGAAAATCATTTTGAATGTTGAGGACACTTGAGCGTATCTTGTCCGTGTATCCTTGGGGCATGTTGTTGTGCTGTTTTGCAGGTTGTTATCTGTGAGGACGTTTCCTCAGCAGATATTTTCTCTCCAAGCAAGTTTGAGAGCTATCAGAACTGTGTTCCCCAGCATGGTCTTGAGCGCTTGCTTCCCAGCAGGGTTGTGAATGTTTCTTCCCAACACAGGGTCTGATGTGTGTTTTTACCCACCAGAGTTGTGCTCTTCCTCGGCAGAGAAGCGTGGTATTCCCCAACAGAGTTGTTTTCCCTAGCGGATCTCTTGAGCATAGATTGGTGTTGATGATTTTCCTCAGCAAGTCCCCGAGTGGAGCGGGTTTCGATGAATTATATCTCCAGCAATTATCCTACCATTGGGTTGGATGAATTACCATGGCAGAAGGATATATATCCCCAGCTGAGGCTATCCTGTGTGTGGATTTGAAGTGGGTCGTCCCCAGTGGAGTAGCAGTTATTCCCCAAAGCAGAGTATCTTACCTGTGGATTGGTCGGTTTCCCCAGTGAAGTCGCCTGGTTATCCCTGGCAAAGCTCTATTACTCCCCAGCAAATTACTTTGTTTGATGTCCCCAGCGAAGTTGTATTTTGCAATCGCTTGGGTTACTCTTCACCAGAGAGTCGTCTGGTGTTCCTCAGCAGAGTTGCAGGGTTGCTTTCCCCGAGCGGAGTCCTCAAGTGGATTGGGTCCTAAGAAGGATGTTCTCCAGCGGAGTCTATTCTTCCCCCAACAATGGTTGTTTCTCCAGCATGAGTGAGAAGTCGGTGCTTTCTCCGCAAGGCATTCCCCAATAAGAGTCTCTCCGCAGAGTATTCTTCAAGCAGAGTCTCCCCGCAGAGTCGGAGTATCTGATCAGTTTGGCTCCCCAGCCGGAGTTCATTTTGCATATAGTGATCATTACATCCTCAAAATCGCGTAGCATTTCCATTCAATGTGGAGCATTACGCCATAGAAAAATCAAACATATGCATTCATGTGTTCGAAACCCATCAGACTGTATCCCTGGCAGAAGCGGATTTTTGTTCATGTGTACGACACGGTTGCTACAATGGCTTCAGTCAACATTTGGTGTTGACAATCCCTGCAAAGGTTTATTTCCTCCTCCAATGGTAAAAGGAAAGCTTGTTTCTTCCCAGTGAGATCCTTGCAAATGTTTAGCCTTGCCTGGACATGTAGATGTCAGTATCCTGTCAGCACCCGCGTGTGTTGTTTCTTTGGTGTCGGTAAACACCATCTTTCGGTGATTTCCCAGTCATGCGTAGTGACTGGTCTTCTTTTGATGTCGGTAAACATCATCTTTCGATGTTCTTAACGTCGTCCTTCTTCCCTAGTGAAGAATCCTCCTCTCCGTTGGTCTCGATAAACGTCGAGTTTTTCCTATGCGTCCGTTGGCGTATAGTTGATATTTTTCCCCACAGGGTCGTCCCCAGAAGAATCCTCCTCTCCGTTGGTGTCGATAAACGTCGAGTTTTTCCTATGCGTCCGTTGACGTGTAGTTGCTTATTCCCCACAGATCATTTGGTAATACCAGATGATTCCCCGCAGAGTTTCCTCCTCTCCGTTGGTGTCGATAAACGTCGGGTTTTTCCTAGTCGTCCTATGACGTCTAGTTGTACCCTTCCCCATGTGGATTTACCTCTCCGTTGGTTTCGATAAACGTCGAGTTTTTCTCATTCGTCCGTTGACGTATGATTGTATACCATCTTCCCAGTCATTCGTAATGTCTGGTTGATTCCCAGCCCGAATCCCCAGTAGAGTCGTTGGTGGCGTCCTATTTGGTTTCAGGTTGTTGTACCCTTCCTCAGTGAAGTGGCTTCTCCCTTTCGTCCATGGGCGTCTGGTCGAGTTTTCTCCTTCTCCGTTGGTGTCGATAAACGTCGAGCTTCTCCCGTTCGTCCGTTGACGTCCGGTCGAGTCTTCCCAGTTCATCCGTCGTCCGTTGATGTCTGGTCGAGTTTTCTCCTTCTCCGTTGGTGTCGATAAATGTCGAGCTTCTCCCGTTCGTCCGTTGACGTCTGGTCGAGTCTTCCCAGTTCATCCGTCGTCCGTTGAAGTCTGGTCGAGTTTTCTCCTTCTCCGTTGGTGTCGATAAACGTCGAGCTTCTCCCGTTCGTTCGTTGACGTCTGGTCGAGTCTTCCCAGTTCATCCGTCGTCCGTTGATGTCTGGTTACCTCTCCGTTGGTCTTGGTAAACGTCGAGTTTTTCCTGGTCGTCCCCAGTTGGCTTACCTCTCCGTTGGTTTTGGTAAACGTTGAGTTTTTCCCACTATGTCCGCTGACATGTGGTTGTATCCCTTCCAGTTCATCCGTCGTCCGTTGATGTCTAGTTACCTCTCCGTTGGTCTCGGTAAACGTTGAGTTTTTCCTAGTTGTCCGTTGGCATCTAGTTGTGAGTTCTGTTCCCATTCATCGTCGTTCGATGTCTGGATGTGGTTGTACCTCTGAAAAACAAAAAAAATTCCCAGCAGTGTGCAAATTCTACGGTTCTTGGTATTCAATCCCTGTTTACCCTGAAAGTCTGACAGCCGTTGCTCTCATCCGTTCGGGTTCCCAGTTGATTGAATAGGGGCAGCTGTAATACCTCAAATTTGCACCTACCTTTTTGTATATACATTTTCACATTAGGTCATTAACATAATGTAGTCCACTGCATAGCATTGCATTGCCTTTTGCCCAAGTGCAAGTCATTCAGACAGATTAGGTCAACTGATCAGGAGAATCAGTCAATCAAGCAAGCAAGTGTAATTTCCAGTAAGGCAAAGCCCTAGGGTTGATTTATCAAGCTCATATGGTTTAAGGATCATTTTGAAGTGAGTTGACCAAAGATTGGATGCTCAGAAGCCATCAGTCAAGTTGAATTTCATCTGAAACCCTAGAAAGTCAATTGTGGTCAACTGTGGTCAACTGTGCCTGATTTTATGGAGTTGAGAGCGGGAGATGGTTTGAAAGGCTTCATTCATGTCCATACAAGTCTCATTTGACATATCAAAGATCAAGGTTGAAGAAAATAAAGTCAGATCAAAAGTTTCCTAAAATGGCAGGTGACCTGTAATTGGAAACTGCCAAAAATGGAAAGTTCTTCTCCTCAAATTTACATCATCATACAAGCTTCAAATGGAATTTTGTCCAACATGAAAGTTTAAGATCTTGTTCTCACCTTTCCAAAAAGTCCAAGAACACTCATTTCTCATGTGTGGTTGGCAAGTTATGATCAAATCATTTTCAGAAAAAGTTGAAATTCAAAGCGCCATAACTTTTGAATGGAAAGACCAAATTGGGTGATTCTTTTTTGAGCAAGTCACATTTGACATGTACTTTCATGATGCATCATCATATTTCATCAAAAGTCATCCAATCAAAATGGCATTTTTCAAGTGGACTAAATTGTATTTTGGTGGGAAAAAAGGTGTTTTTGAGAAATACATGTTATTTGCACTCCAAACCAATTCCAACACATTCTAAATGACAAATATGACTTGTTTGCATTGCATTTTTACTGTTACATTGGCTGCATTGTGAAAAGGGCATTTTGGCCAATTGTGCATAAACTTCATTTTGCTAATTCACTTGAATTTTGCCTAATCTTGATTAGCATTTGGATTAACACATGGTATAAGTTCATCATCATAACAGAAACTGATAATCACAATTCATTTTTCAGATCTAAACTCAGAAATCACCAAAATTCTCTCAATTTTCTTCAAACTTTTTCACACTTTTTTCACCATTTCCATTGAATTTCTTCACTCTTTTTGCTGGTTCTTGTTTGATCTATCTTCTACAGGTATTATTGAAGGACTGTTTCACAAAACCTTGGCCAAAGCATTGAGAAATCGCGACTGTCATCATCAAGTTCATCCATGGAAAATTGATGATTCTTGAAGCTGGTGCATAATTGAGCTACGAGATCCACTCCATTCACTTTCTAGAGCATCATTCAACTTCTGTTTTGGCAATTGGCATCTTGAAACGCACGAATCCAACAACTGCACATCCATAAGGTACATTAGTTGCTAATAGTTCTTTGAGAACTTGCATTGCTTTGCTTGATAGCATTTGCATTGAGGTATAATCTCTTGTCTCCATGTAGTCTGGAAGACCTGGCTTGTTACCTAGCCAGGCACCTGTCTGAAGTCCTCCTTAAGAGGCAATGTTTGTGCTTGTTTATTTTTGTCCCCAAGCAGGTAAAGACCTTTGTTAAGGCAATTGGCAGACACAAGAGGTGTGTAGTCCACCTCCTGCTATTCTGTTGAGTCGTCCCTTGGCTCACATCACATGTTGATGCCTTGTGGACATTAACCCAAGATCAGTTGAGTCGGTGTCGCAAGTGTAGAAGGATTCCCACTTTCTGGACCCACACTTCATTGTCTGAAGCTCTCCCTGACCAGGGATAAGAGCTGTGAAGTCTCATCTTCACTCACCTTTCATCTGGCTTCACCTTGACTCTCAATGTCAAGGTTAAGAGCTACCATTACCCAGATACAGATGGCTTGCTCTTGCAGCCTAACCCATTGATTGAGCCCCACTTGTGTGTATATAGTGTGTGCTATTTGTGATTGTTTGCTTTGTTGTTTGAGCTGATTAAGATAGGCTTGCTCCCTGTGCAAGTTAGCTAGAAACCTTGACTTAGGGATGATTTTGCATGATAACATCTAGGCTCGAGTTAGTCTCCCTAGTTGTGTCTCTCTTTGTTATCTGGTTAGGCTAGTCCTGTGTCCCTTCGGAGGGGAACTACGTCGCCCTGATCCTCATACCAGATGAGGTACGTAGGCAGGAGATGAGCAGATCTCTCCGGGCGCCCGTCTTGTTTTGTGTTGTGTGTGTCAGGAGATGGATGTAAGCCCAGCGATTGGCATTCCGTATCCTCTTGTTGTGTGCTTGGAGTCCGGTATAAGTCCATCAAGTGGCATCTGGTTTCCAGGGTGGGTGTGTTTGGTTCGGAAGCTGATGTAAGTCCAGCGATTGGCATTCGGGTTCCAGGTTTGCCCTTGCTTGTGTGGTTTTGTGTGCGTGTTAGCCGAGCTACGAATGCTCTGATTCTTCTTCGTCCGAGAAGATACGTATGCATAGGATGCGACGTCCTAGCGAGCATGTGTTTTTCCCAGTCTGAACTACTTCGACTCTGATGTCTATGCTTGATAGACTAAGTAGGCCCAGGATGCGATATCCTGCCGAGTCAGTCTTGTTTGTTTTCTTGTGTCTCTTTCAGCCAGTGTTTAGTGTGTGTGTGTGAGCAGTGTTTTAGCAACCATTTTCCTTCCTATTGTGCGTGGATCCCGTCGAGTACGACGGATGCGTAGGGGTGCTAATACCTTCCCTTCGCATAACCGACTCCCGATCCCATTCTCTTTGGTCGCGAGACCATGTTCTTTCCAGGTTTACTTCGAGCGTTTCCTTTCCCTCTTTTGGGATAAATAACGCACGGTGGCGGCTCTGTTGTTCTGTTTCCCGTCGGTTTTTCGCGTAATGCGACAACCAAGGCAGAGGATCAGAAGAAAAATCAATGCGATAAAATGCACAATGAAATATCTGATGCTATGTTTTATGCATGAATATGTATGTATGTGACTATGATTATGCTGGCAAAACATCACAAAGGATACAAATAACGAAAATTTGAATCATCACTACAAAACACTCAGCTAATCTCAACAAGATGGAAACACCAACTGGAGAATATGCTAGGGACGAAAATAAATCATCTAGCTCAGAATAAATAAATTCTGGCTGGGGAAGACATCGAGAACATGCTTCCAATCAATTATGGCAAACTCCACGGGGGGAAGAGAGCACTATTGAAGGATAAACAACCAAACATGCCGAGGATAGAGAAGGATCTGCTGAGGATCCAAATAAGTCAATGTTGCGGGGAATTTTAAGTCCACACCATGTCAAATGGGAGACAACCTTGAGGGAACTTCCATCAAAAGACGTACTCCGCCGAAGAATACAAGAGATAAAACTCTGAATGGGGAATCGAGTAAATTGTTAGGGATGGTTCGATAGGGGAGAAACTGACATGGTTATGCAACACAAACGAATGCAATTGGGGATCTAGAGACCAAGAAAAGGTTCCGAGATATCCAAGGTTCAATCATCAAGTCACAAACTGGGGGATGCAAAACACGAACACCTAAGTTGTGGAAGATGAATTGCAAAGGGGATCAATCATCAGCTCAACCGGGGATAATATGTCACTTGGGGAGCAACTTCTTAACCATGCTGATAATGAACGACGAATTGTTGGGGAGGAAAAAGTTACCAAACTAACTGCTTGGGGAAGACAACAACGCTTCACACTTCAAGACCTTCCTATTCTTAGATTGCTGTTGACATTCCTTGCTGAAATCGATTATTCTTAAAATGCATGTTTTTATTATTTTAAGAAAAATAATTATTCATTAATTTATTTCAAAATCATCATCATAAAAATGAAATTTTATTTACACAGGTAAATAAGAATAGAAATAATTGGATAAAAGCTCAACTTCATTTAATAGAATGGTAGTCCGCAAATGGCGAGACTCCATGGATCTTTACAAAGTTTGAGAAATGGTAATTTACATGGAAAAGGGCTGTAAGACCCTAATTTTGACCCTAAGATCCCTCATGGCATCATGTTATTGTACAAGTGCATTGCCTTAAGGATCATAACATGTTTGGCTCCTTAACCCTAGGGTTGGGACTTGTTTGAGTGTTTTGATACCACCAAGCATGCTTGTATTGTATATTATTGCTTTTTTGGTTTTGATTACTAACCAAAAGCACAAAAATATGTCACTAATTCTTTTTGTTTTGAAGCTCAAGTGATCATGTGCTCCAATGCTCCTAGGAGGCTCATAAGCTCAATGAAGTGGCTAGATGAAGATGAGAACAAGCATGGAAATGGTCCAAAAAGCTTCTAATAATCATATATGTCTCCCAAGTATCTCAATTTTCCAATCTGATCAAGATAACCCAAGGGGCTTGAGGATTGTTTCCCAAGGAAACCCTAATTCAACTATGCTTTGACCATGCCTTGCTCATGAAGCAACCTCAACCTATGATAAAATTCAATCAAGGGAAGTTCTTTCATTCATTATTTTATGCATATATGAGCCCATGTGAGGCCCCTCAATTATTTATTCATCAAGATTGGAAGTTTGGCCTTGAAAAGTTGACCAGTCAAGTCATCTGACTAAACTGACGATCATTGAGATACAACTTTTGATGTGTTTGTCAAATGAAGGTTACCCCAAGATAAAAAATGTTCTTAAGAACCATATTAAGAACTTTCATGTTCATCAAAAATCCATTTGAAACTTGGAAGGTCATCATTCATTTCAAAACATTATAGGTCATTTTGACTGAAACCCTAATTTTGGGTCAACTTCCCAAGGACCTAACTTCCTTAACTTTTATGGTTTTGAGGTGAGACAAAATGCATTGGAAATATTAATATGTCTACTTAAAATGTTATGTTGGACAAAATTTCATAATCTTAAAAAAAATACATGTGATAATACAAAACATTATAGGTCACCTTGGACCCAAGTCATTAAATTTGAAAAAGTACCTAACTTTAAGTGCCCATAACTTTTTCATGAAAAAGCCAAATGATGCCAAATTTGAGTCTAAATTGATAATATTGAAAATATATATAACTTTATGTTGGAGGTTTTTCCATTTGAAGCTTGCATCATGGAAACAGAGAGCTTGAAGAGGCTTGCTTTTGGTGAAAATTTTCAATGGGTGACTTAGTCATGTTTTGTGCCCAAACTTTCACAGCAAGTTTTCATTAATTTCCAAATGCCAAATGAATTTTTGCCCAACATGACTTTTGTTCCTTATTTCAAGGGCTTTCCAACCATTATTCACATTACTTTTTTGGACTTTCCATTGGTGAGTTTCAAAGAGCTCTTTCTTTGTGTTCATTTTTGCATTTCATGTTGGAACTTCATGTGCAAGCCAATTCCACTTCAATTACACGTCCAATTCCATTTCATTTGAGTTCAGCTTGGTTTTGCACCCATTATTGGGCCTTACATGCGCCTGTACAGGCCCATGCACCAAAGTTCAAAGTTGCCATGCACACGAGGGAATCATGATCTCAGCCCTCTTCAGCTATAAATAAGAGTTCAATCTCATTCATTTCTTAACCTGGTGGAGACCTGAAGTGCTGCAGAATTGAAATCCCAACCATTACCAAAGGAATTTTCAGATTTTCTCTCTTTTTCAAGCTTGAAATTCAACATCATTAGTTGATTTACAAAGCTCAATTCCTTGGCCTATCATCTCCATTACATCTCCAGAGCAAAAGCAGATCAAGATCTTGAAGAACTCGTGGCCTTAGAAGCTCCATTTCAGAGGTAGAACTTCAAACTTTTTGGATCTAGATCTTGCAATTCAATGTAGTTTTCTTTGGTTTATGTGGTTTTCTGAAGTCCTCACACTTGAGGCAGGCCAGTGGTGGTCTCAATTCTTCATTTCATGCATTTCCAATTGACACACCATGATCTTCCATCTCACATTTCTTATAAAATAGGAAGGGTGAGGAAGATCCATGGATACAGTGGTGATGTACATCATCTGAGCTTCATTTTGATGTCCTTATTTTTTATTTTCGTTACAATTTTTGTCTCTGCAAGTGGTGGCCGGAAACTGGTATCTCACCGGAGAAGATGGTGGTTTCCACCACCATCACCACGTGTGCACTTTCCTGATCGTTGGATTGCTTGGCCACGTTATAATCTCATGCGTTGGTTGTGTTTACTTATTTTAAATCACCATGCCGCGCGCTTGACTTAAGTCCACCATGCGCCCTCACCTCTGAGCCTTTGATCTATGCCACGTCAATTAATGAGTTTGATCTCGTAGCTGCGCTTTTTTCTATTATTCCTATTTTCTTTTAATTTTATTTAATTCCTTTTATTTTCAAAAATTCATAGAAAATTTATTTGAAGTCATAAAAATGTGAGACCAATTCCAAAAATATTCTTGAAAAATCTAGTTTCATATTTTGATTTTTAATTATTTTTGTGACTTCATTTAATATTTTTTGTGAATTATTTGATTTTTAATAGTTTTAATTCATTTTTAATTACTTTCTGATATTTGAAAAATCCAAAAATATTTTCCTAACACCTATGGATAATGATAAGTCAATGAAAAATAGTCTCATCAATTTCTTATTTGATTTGAGATTTATTTGAGATTTTAATTCATATTGTGTTATTTTTTATTGTTTTTAATTGTTTTTAAATAGTTTCTGATTTCTAAAATTATTGAGAAAATTTGTCAAAGTTTGTTTGACCATGTTAGACCTATGAGAATTTAATTGGACTTATTGAAGTTGATTTGAATTAAATTTGAGGTTTGGCCATATTTTGATTATTTTATTTTGCATTTATTTTTAATTCAAAAAATACCAAAAAATTATGATTGACTTGTTGACTTATATTCTTCATTTCTTTTCTGTTTAGCATTGGTTGATGATGACTTGGTTCACATTTGACCAATTGAGTTTGATACTTGAATTCTCTTTCCCTCCCTTTCATCTTCATCCCATTCTTTTCATCATTTGGCCAATTTGTTAATATCTTATGGTTGGTCTTGACAAATGAGAGGTTTAACCTTCTTTGATCCAAACCAAACTCAACTTGATCCAAGATCAAGTGAGTTGTTTTGTGTCCAAGATAGGTTGCTTCTTGGTCAAGCAAATAACCTAAAGTCCATACAAGGTCCTTCCCCTTTTGTTTTGGCATGGCAAGTTTATGGAGTTTGGCTTACTAGTCATGATCTCTAACTTGTGTTTATTTGCCTATAGTTCTATTGACCGACCTCAGATAGGTGTGACTACTACATTAGTCGACTTACGATTGCTCAACATAACGCTACATTGTCTTATGACAAACTAACATAACTTCACTAATTACTAACTTTGATTTGAGCATTTAATTTCTTGCCCTTTACTTTTAATTCCATTTATTTCTTGCTCATTATTTCATATTGCTTTTCATTTTGCTCACTTGAGCACATATTTTATGTTTATGTCATTTTTCTTTTGCTTATTTGAGCTCATTATTGTATATAAATATATTGTTGTCTTTTGGTTGTTTTGTCTTTGTTTTGTGTGAACCCAATGCAAAAAGGAGAAAGGACTTAGAATTAGGACATACCCATGCTTAAAGGAGTTCAAGAGCAACTAGGCCTCATGCCTTTAGAATGCTAAACTTGTTGAAGAGCAACTAGGCCTCATGCCTTTAGAATGCTAAATTTCAAAGTTGACTTTAAAGGACTTCTTATCTAAACTTATTCTTTGTCCATTCCCCTTATTGCGTTGAGAACTTTTTGATGTTTGCTCTTGTGTGATAGGGATTCCATCTTGAGATAGTAAAAAGAGGACCGTTGTCATGAGTAGCCAAGTCAAGAGAGACAAGCCAAATGGAGATCCTAGGAGCTTGAATCCAAAAATTGTTTGATTGCTTGATTGTTTGCCAAGTCCAAAGGAAATGAGCATCTTGAATCATCTCTATGATCTCAAGAAAAGGAACTTCAAGGGTTTATCTTTCCCCTCTTATCTTTGTATGCTTTAGGACTAGCCCTTCTTTTCTTCTCCTCACTCTAACGAAGCCAAAAATCTTTTTTTCTTCAAACCTTGACTTTGTTTCAAACTAGAAACCTAGGCCTTATGCCTTTGACTTTTTAAAAATCATTTTTTTTATAAATACTCATTGTGAATAAATCTTAAATCCTACTTTGACTTCATTTTTGTGAATACATCTAACTTGTCAATATAACTCACTTCAAATTGTTTTGTGGTTCCAATCGCCACCTTATTAAAACCTTTTCATAAACATTAGTCATAGGTTTGAGTTATCATGGTGGTTGATGTAAATCTCACCTCATCCTTAGTGATTGGATTATAAGTCTTCCATACTTATTATAGGGTTAACCCCTCACTAGTATGTTAAATCCTTCCTCACATGGTGGATTGTTGGTTTAGGTTGAGTTTTCTCCCTTTGATAACAAAAGACCTTAAGGCTTTTGTTCAAATCAATTGACCAATCTTTGTGATTTTTACCCCGAACTACGAGATTTTGATCCTCCTTTGTGATGATACGAAGGTAATAGGTTCATCCATTCAAACAATAAAACTTGTAAATATAATCTATTCTCTTCTCATCCCCCCAATCTTTTGTACAAATATTTTCACAAATATCAACCTACAACACATATTTGCAAAAAGGGTTCCCTTAGAGTACTAAGGATGTTTTGGGTGCATAAAACCTTCCCATTTCATAACCAACCCGCTTACCCAGATCTCTGACATTTTTATTAGTTTTTGATTTGAAAAACTTCTTATCTTGGCTTTTGTTTGCTTTTTAGCCTTTCCTTTGGACAAATAAAAGTGCGGTGGCGACTCGAATTGTATGTTTACTTTTGGTTTAGTCAATAGACCTAAAGGTAACGAAAACGCCGCTATAGAAAAATGGCGACTCTGCTGGGGATATATTCTCTAGTGGGTTTAGCCTACTTTTTGCTTATGTGTGTTGTATGTTTATATTTATTGGTGACATATTTTTGTGCAAATTTGGGGATGACTGTATTGTTTGTAATGTATGAATTACTTGATATATTAATTGCTTGTATGCTTCGTGGTTTCTTGTGAGATGAGTTCTATACCCGAACTCGAGTGCACTTATGATAGGAGAATGGCATAGTCTTATTGACTTGTGTGAAGTTATTCCTTAACAAGTTGACTTGTAAGCCCATTCACTTGGTGGAGGTCTTGTTGGGATCAATAATGTCACACGAGTAGTTGTGGTTAGGCATTACTCTTTCCAATATAAACCTTAGAAGCCAAGGACCTTAGATACCTAGCCCATCTTGGCCTATTCTAGGACGTAGTGCGAAGGTCGTTCAAGTGTAAGATTTGATACGACTGTTACGCGATAATACACTCATAAGAGTCCCTCTTGAGAATATTTTTGGAGAACGAGTAGTCGTTTTATCCGATAATATCTGAAAGATGAGATGATGACTATGGGGACCCTTTTAGAACATGATTGTTAGGTTTAACCATAGTACACTCCTGTTGGGTGGTTCTTAACTGAGACTCCATGCTCGTGACTTACAACAAACCCTTGATTCGCGGTTGATCCGTTCTCGTACATTCTCAATATCAATGGAACTTGGGTGTTGATAAGGTGTAAACCATAATCCACCAAAATGGATGATTGATATTGACGATGACGTGAGCCATCCCGTGACCTTTGTGTGGTGTGATTTGCTTGATCCTTGAGTGCGATTATTGCATCCATGCATTCATATGCATCCATATCATCAACAATAAATTTTTTCAAGGAACTTAAGAGGTTGAAATTCTGGTGTAGTCAGAGTTCAGATGTTCTACTCCAAGTCATGACATCTGAACCAACATTGTTACTAATACAGCAAGACAGTTATACAAATTAAAACCCAGTACTGATATGCACACATTCACAGATGTCAAGACATCTGCTACTATATCACCATAGAATGGAAGAACACCCAGTTCTGTCCATCTGGTACAAAGACACATCAGAGATCAAACATAGCACTTACTTCTGTTGACCCTGCACAGTTATCGGCATGATGTCTCAACATTGATTTGAACATCACCTGTTACAGCATTACAGGTTAACCTTCTTTTCTAACAGACAGAATTATAATGTGCAGAAGGTAAAAACACAAGTAATTGTTAACCCAGTTCGGTGCAACATCACCTACTCTGGGGGCATACCAAGCCAGGAAGAAGATCCACTATTAGCAGTATTAATTCAGAGTTAAACTCCCCCGTTTATAACTCTTCACTTAATCCCTACCCAATGCAATCTATACCTAGGCACTCCTAGATAGAAACCTCCAGTTTCCATTCCTATCACTACAATTACCATGTAATGCTTAGACAACTTGAACATGCTTCACAACTTCGTTCAAGAACATAACAACTCTTGCCTACAGGCTTTAAGTTACAAATCATCTCATGCTTTCAAGCACTGAGAAACACCTGGTAACCTTCCCACAGGTTAGGAGGTTTACCTCACACACACCCCTAATTTTTACATTGTTTGAGGCTTACAAAACCTAGGTTACAATCTGCTATTTATAACCTAACCACCCAACTGGATTTGGGCCTTCAGAAATCGCAGCAAATCTTTCATTTGCTGTTACAGAGCTGGCAGAATACTTCTGCTACAATCAAGGTCTTCAATATTTTATTTCCTAAAAGATCTCCATATTTGGAAACTGTATATTCACCAAAAAGACCTCCACAAATAACGCCACATAGGATTCTAACTAATCCCAGAATATTAAATCAGTTAACACATAACAGAATTAACTAATTCAGTTTTATACACAACTGGGCTTGGACAACTTGAAAACCCTAAATCTATTTTCCAATCAAATCTTTTTATAACAGCTGTATAGATATCCTTGGAAAATAAGTAAATCTGGTTATAATCCATGATTGAATGTGCCAGCTAGCCATATCTTCAATCATCCAAAGATTGCCATTAATTGTGCAATCACAAAACACCAGACATTCATACTGAATGTTCTGTGTACAGGATGTCATGACATCGGGTCTGACATCCTGGAAAAATCCTGCATAATCCAATTTCCTTTTGTAGCAGGTACAACCATATCAGATACCATCACAATGTGTATCTCATCTGAAATAATCCTGCATGAACATGTCTTCCATATAAGCTCCAGCAGGTACAACCAATATCAGAAGCCTTGTCATTGTATGTGGCATTCTGAAACAATCCTGCATGCACATGTTCTTTAACTCCAACAGGTACATAGGATATCTTATGTTAAGACATCACACATGACATCTTGTGAACACTCTTTGTTTTACCAAAATTGCTGCCAACACTTAGAATCAACAGAGGTCTATTTGCTAATTTTTAGACATGGATAAGCAAATAAGGAATACGAAGAAGTACAGTTTCAGACAACCCGACTTGAAAGAGTTAAGGAGTTTGACATCTTATGTATTAGAGCCTTTGGAGTTCAAAGCTCGCCATGGGAAGCTCCTGTCTATTCTTTCTACTAAGGTGGATGAAGGTCTGATGAGTATGTTGGTGCAGTTCTACGATCCCTTGTATCGATGCTTCACTTTTCCGGATTTCCAGCTGTTGCCTACACTTGAGTATGCCTATCATGTGGGTATACCTATTCTTGACCAGTTGCCATTCAGTGGTTTGGAGAAGGTTCCGTCTTCCCAAGAGATTGCTGACATGCTTCATGTAGATGTATCTGACATTATTGCTAATATGACTACCAAAGGTGGAATTCAAGGTCTCCCATCTGATTTTCTGATTGCCAAAGCTACTTTGTTTGGGAAGGCCATGAGTGAGGAAGCTTTTAAAGCCATATTTGTACTCCGCATCAATGGGCCAATGTTATTTCCCAACATCGACAATTTTGTGGATGTGAACGCTATTAGGATTTTCTCTTCTCTTAATCCCGTTCCGACTCTGTTGGGTGACACTTATTTCTCTTTGCACGTGAGGAATACAAAGGGTGGTGGTTCCATTGTATGTTGTCTGCCTCTGTTGTACAAGTGGTTTATTTCGCACTTGCCTCAGATGCTTGCCTTCAAGGAGAACAAGGGATATCTACTGTGGTCCACGAGACTCATGTCTCTCACTAATGATGATATCTCTTGGTATAACCGTGTTTATGATGGCGTTCAGATTATTGACTCTTATGGTGAATTCTCCAATGTCCCTCTTCTTGGTACATGTGGTGGAATTAACTACAACCTTGCTTTGGCTCGCCGTCAGCTTGGGTTCCCCTTAAAGGATAAACCTAACAACATTTCGTTGGAAGGCTTGTTCTTTCAAGAGGGTAAAGATCCCAAAAACCTGAAGGATAGGATGGTCTGCGCCTGACGCAAAGTTCATAGAAAAGGGAGGAATGAGCTTGGTCCAAAGAATTGTATTGCTTTGGAACCTTACACCGCTTGGGTAAGGAGGAGAGCTCTTGAGTACCGCATGCCGTACGAATATCCGAGACCTACCCCTATGGTTATGGTTGGGCCTTCAACCCTCCCTAACCAAGGAGTAGAGGAGTTGAGAGATGAAGACCGTTCGCGTGCATGGGTTCGTGAGCGTGAGGAACTTCTTCAACAGCTCAAAGATAAGGATGCAGTGATAGAGTTTCTAGAGCATCAGGTTATTAATGAGCCTGATGATGTAGTTACTTCTCTTCTTCCTCATTCATCTAGGTTTTGGAAGAGGAAGTATGATCAGCTTGGCAAGGAGAAGGCCGATATGGAAGCAGCTTATGAGAGAGAGGTGAAGAGGCTCTGTGCTATTTACCTTCCGATCTCAAAGGCTTTGGACGATTGTTTCTAGGGCCCCATAGGATGTTCATTCTCCTTTTCTCTTGTATTGCATTTGGTTACCAAAACTGTATTACTTTTTTGGTGTAAAAAGTTTCCAAATATTATTATGAGTATTCCATATATGTCTTAAAAATTATAATATTTTCCAAATATTTGCAAATAGATCTCTATAAAGTTCCGCTAATAAAAAAAACCATATGCACAAACATTGCATGCATCATATGCATAAGCAGGTTTTGTTCCAAGCTCTTGATCAGTGGTCTAACTCTTTGCTATTCATTTATTTTGAAGACAAGCTGACGCATCAGTATAATACCAGAGCAAATCATCCGAAGATAATGGAACATATCGAGCAAGAGAATAGGGACTTGAAGGAAGAGATTTCTAGGCTGACTGCCATGATGGAGTCAGTTCTGGCCGCATAAAGTCAAGCTTCACCAACTCCTGCAACTCCTCCCGCAAGGACGATCATTTCTGAAATAGCTACTTCAACTGTGCCTGCTGCAATAACCCACTTCGCTCTGACTATGCCAGTCGGGTTCCCTTGGGGAATGCCTTCTAATTTCATGCCTGAGGGTTTCGCTCCTACTCTCGCTTCTATGCCGACATCTAGCTCGGTCCTGTCTGTGTGACCTCCCATTGTGCACACCCTTCCACGCGTTGAAGACACCATTTATCATTCCGAGCCATCTCAGGGCCCGGACGTATATGAGAAAATGGATGAAATGAAAGATCAATTCCTTGAGTTGCGCAAGGAACTGAAGACTTTGAGGGGTAAGGATATCTTTGGGAAAAGTGTTGTTGAGTTATGCCTAGTGCCCAACGTGAAAATCCCTGTTAAATTCAAAGTACCTGACTTTGAGAAGTATAAGGGAAATACATGCCCGCTCAGCCATCTTGTGATGTATGCTCGTAAGATGTCAACACAGGCTGACAACGACCAACTGCTGATTCACTACTTTTAGGATAGCCTGACAGGTGTTGCGCTCCGGTGGTATATGGGGCTGGAAAGTGCAAGCATCCGCACTTTCAACGATCTAGGCGAGGCCTTTGTAAAGCAATACAAATATAATATGGATATGGCTCCAGACAAGGACCAGTTGAGGGAAATGACCCAGAAGGATAAGGAGACCTTCAAGGAATATGCCCAAAGATGGGGAGAACTGACAGCTCAGATAGTGCCACCCTTGGAAGAGAAGGAGATAACAAAGATCTTCTTGAAGACTTTGAGCTCTTTCTATTATGAGAGAATGATCGCTAGTGCTCCCTCAGACTTCATCGAAATGGTGAATATGGTTATGAGGCTAGAGGAAGGGGTCCGTGAAGGACGTTTATCTCGAGATGACGGTTCCACAACAAAGAAGTATGGAGGCTTTGTTAGGAAGAAGGAGGGAGAGACTCATGCTGTATCCTCCCATGTTAAAAGAAGGCCCTCTATGAGGAGGAAAGATGTGCGATCAACCGTCAACCAACACCAGGTGGCTCATATAGCACCTGCTTTCAGAGAAATTCATCATCATCATCAACAACAACATCGTCAGCAGCAACAGGCTTATCAGCCTCGCAACAATAATAGCACCAGCACCAACAACTACAAGAGGGAAAGGGTAACCTTTGACCCAATTCTGATGACATATGTTGAGCTTTATCCTTCCTTGATTGATAGGAAGCTGATAACTCCACGAGATCCTCCCGCTGTACCAACCAATCCTCAGTGGTGGTATAAGCCCGAACTCCATTGTGTGTATCATTCCAATGCTCTCGGACATGATGTGAAGAATTGCTATCTGTAGCGGTTTATTCGTCACTTTATGATTTATTGATTAAACCAAAAGCAAAGCATACAAAGAAATCGAGTCGCCACCGCACTTTTATTTATCCAAAGGAATGGCTAAAAAGCGAACAAAAGCCTAAGAAGTTTTACACATAGAAAACTAATGAAAAGATCAGAGAATCTGGGTAAGGGGTAAATTACGCAATGGGAAGGTGTTAGGCACCCAAAACGTCCTAGGTACTCCTAGGGAGCCCTTTTCACACTTGTTGTACGAAAGGTTATTTGTTATGAAAATATTTATTGTGCAAACATGGATTGAAGGGATGAGAAAAGAATGTACAAATTATTATTTTTGTGTTTGAACGGATGAACCCGTTGCCTACGTACCTTTCCATGGAAGGTAAGGATCAAAACGCCGTAGTTCGGCTAAAAGATTTCCAAAATATGAGTGGGTTCATTTTAAAACAAAAGCCCTAAGGTCTTTCGTCATCCACGGGAGAAAACTCAACCTTATACAAACAACAAGTCCACCATGTGAGAAAAGCTTCAACTTGCTAGTGAGGGGTTAACCCTATAATAAGCAAGGAAGTCTTACCATTCAATCACTAAGACAAAAGGTGAGATTAACATCAACCACTAAGATAATTGAGATCTATGGCTAATGTATGAAAACTTATCAAGAATGGACAAAGCCACAAAACAATTGAATGAGTTGGATTAACCAATTAGGATTTATTCACAAAAAGATGGTCAAGATATGATTAGAATTCAATTCAAAGAAGTATCATGAAAATGAAGTTTGAAAAAGTCAAAGGCTTAAGGCCTAGGTTTCTAATTTGAAAAAGAGATGAGAATGTTTGCACAATATTTTCAAGTTTGGGTTAACATGCTAATGGAGGTTTAAAGAACAAAAGGTGGGATGGTGAGGGAGTGTAAAACTTCTTAGATGTTCACCTCTTGAGATCATATGTAAATGATCCAAGTGATTCCTTTGGAATAGGCAATGAGCAATAAGTAAATAAACAACAAAGCAAATGGATACCGGATGCCAATCAATGGACTTACACCAATCTCACAAAACAAAATGGATATCGGATGCCAATCAATGGATTTACACCAATCTCCTAAAACAAACATGGATATCAGATGCCAATAAATGGGCTCATACCAATCTCCTGAAACAAAGTGAAACAATGATACCAGATGCCAATCAATGGACTTATACTAGTCTCACAAAACAAAATAACAAGGATACCAGATGCCAATCAATGGACTTACACTAGTCTCCCACCATATCATAGGAACAACTGCCAAGTAATGGACTTATGCTTGTATCCTCCATGGACAAACAAAAGTATCACAAAGATATGAACAATGATCATGCAATGATGTACAATTAATGATGACAAATGCACAAAGGCACACTCAAACAAATATACACAGATGAACCAAGTAATCAGACAAACAAGTCAATTAGCACACACTATACACAAGCAATTAGGCTCAAACAAGGTTAGACTTTAAAGTCAACTGGAATGGGGTGGTATGAGCTCTTAACCCTAACATTGATAGTTAGGGTGAAGCAGATGAAATGGAGATGAGGGGTGTGCCTCATAGCTCTTATCCCTGGCCTGGGAGAGCTTTAAACAATAGAATGTGTGGGAGTTCAGAAAGTTGGAACTCTTCTCCACAAGTGATTGACTCTATAAGATATTGGGTTAATATCCTCAATGCATCAACATGCTATGTGAGCAAGGGGATGACACACTGAATAGCAGGAGATGGATTACACATCTCTTTTATCTACCAATTGCCTCATAAGAGGACTTTTCCTGCTTGGTACAAAAAGTAAACAATCACAAGCATTGCCTCTTAAGGAGGACTTCAGACAGGTGCCTGCCCCATATAACAGGACAGGTCTTCCAGACTACATGAAGATTAGAGGTTATACCTAAATGGTTAAGCAACCAAGCAAAAGCAAGTTCAAAGTGAACTTAAAGCAACTAATGTACCTGTGGAAACATCAAACAAATCAATACACAACCCAGACAACTAAACAACAGTCAATAAGCAACAAACAATCCCAATGTACAAAAGGTATAAGCCAAAGGTCAAACTCAAATGAGTCAACATCAACTAACAAAACACACAAAGATTAGTAATCAAAGGCAAACATCAATGCTCAAATGATGGAGCATCAACAACTATGGAACTTGGATGTTCCACCTGAAATCAAAGTTCAAATGTGAGAGGCAAACCACTAGGTCAAAGCCTAGGGTCAAAGATGGAGAAAAAATTCAAAACAGAAGTTGAAAGTTAACATGAATCAACTTCAACATATCTTGAAACAATCCAAAAGGTCTCACATCAATATCATATACCAAAAGTATTTCATGATCAATTGAAGTTCAAGGCAATTTTAAAGCTCAAATGTGACCAACCAGAATGAAAAATCTCAATTAAATCAGAAATGATTCAAATAATTCCAATAAAATTCATGAGCAATCACAACATCCATAATATCCATCACACAAAATATCAGGACAGTTGGAGATCATTTGTCAAGGAAAATTCATCACATAAGTTGAACAAGAAAAAGGTGTGACACAAATTGTCACACTAACTTAACATGATCATAAAACCGAAATGATATATGGTAAAAATACCAAATCAACACCAAAATGTCAAGCAAAGTGTCTAGTTTCATCATGCAAAATTTCAGATTCATTGGATTAAAGACCGGCATTTCACAAATGATATGGCAAGGCAAGGTACAAAATGCATACATGTTTACATTCCCTAGCACAAAAAATAATCCAGCCAAGCACAATTTATGGAAAAATGTTCAAAAAATACTAGACAGAAAATGCAACACAATGCAAAAAATCTCATAATTTTTGGAGCAATTTTCAATTATATATGAATTTTGAAAGATGATGAAAAAATAAAAAAAAAATGATGTGAAGCATGGACATGAATATATGAAGAAAATAAATGGAGCATGTGAAGAAATGCTGGCACGGAGGATCGAACAGAGTGACAATTCAAACTGAAGCGCGCCAAGCCTTGAAACGACAGCGTTTCATACTCAAACCCTAGCGCGCGCATGCATGGCATTTCAAATAATCCACAGGTAAACATGATGAACACATAACAAAATCCGCAGGAAGCCGTATGCGTTCCGCAGGTAATTCCACGGGAAATCTGGAGAAGCATGAACACATGAAGAAGACGATGAAGATCATGAAGATCTTCATCCAATTTTTTCCAGAAAATCTCAAAGTGTCCAGAAATTAAAAACGAGCATAGCAACATGTAGATCTTGCATCATACATCAATAATCCATAAACAATTCATGTCAAAACAAACAAACACGCATGGATCGAAGAGGAGAAGATTCAACATCAAAACTTTAAACAATCGTATCTCACTCAAAACAGCATGGATTTTCATGATTCAAAGCTCAAATTCATCAGCATCACAAGATCTACAACAATAGCATAATAATTTTGAGAAAGGAGAGAATCAATTTGTAACCTCTTGAAGAGCAGCTTTGGAATTCGTGTGGTTCAAGGCCTTGCAATGTTCGAAAGTTCTTCTATAATACTTGTATGAATGATTGGAAGAAAAATTACAGCTCAGTTGCACACGATCTTGCCAGAATTTGGATTTGCCATGGATGCTTCAAGCTTTACAAATGCTTCAATGCTGGCACGAATTGCTATGGATCTATGTTCAATCTTGCTCAATGATGCTTCAGAAAGATGAATTGATCAAGATAAATGCAATTTGTTTGAAGAAATTGAAAGAAAGTTTTGAGAGAAAAGTGTGAAAAATTTGATCTAGATCTGAAATTATGATTCCTCTCCTGAAAAACAGTTAGGGTTTGGCTTTTATACCTCTCCCTAATCATGTTTAATTAAGCTTAAACCAAGTGCAAATGAATTTGATTAAGTTTCAAGGTGTTTTGGCAAATTTGGTTTTTCACCCTTATGCATGAAAATCATGAATGAACAGTACACGAATTTTATTCAATTTCACTTAAAATGCATTTTTAAAATCATTGGTGAAGGCAAAATGTCTAAATAATGCACCAATTTTGAATATTGAAATTTCCCTCCAAAAATTCAAGAATTTGCAAATTATTATGTGATGACAATTTGTGCAATGCAATGCATGTTTTGGGAACTAGAGGTCAAAATGAGAATTTAGCAAAAAGAACCACTTGAATTGGAGCTTTGGTTGAGAAGTTATGCCCATTTGAATCTTCAAGTACACTTTGCCATGTTTTAATCATATCTCCTTAACCGCACATGAGAAATTGATGATCTTGGACTTTTTGGAAATGGGAGAGAGAGATCTATAACTTTCATGTTCAACAAAATTTCATTTGAAGCTTTCTTGATGATGTAATTTGAAGTTGAAGTTAGGCTAAAACCTTTCCATTTTTGGCAAAGTGAATTATAGGTCACTTTCTATTTTTGGAAAGTTTTGACCTGACTTTATTTTCTTCAATATTGATGTTTGATATGTCAAATGAGACTTGTTTGAACATGAATGAAGTATTTCTAATCACTTCCCACCTCCAAATCCACAGTTGACTTGGCAGTTGACTTTCTAGGCCTTCTGATGACCTGGCAATGTTCTGATGAAATTCAAGCCTCTACCACTTGGGATTTTGATTCAAAATGATATCATAGCTCATATGAACTCTTGTAAATGATTGTGGGGTCCAAATTCTCAAGAATGACCACCACCTATTGCTCAATGAATGCCTTTGACTGCTTTGACCTGTGGTTGCTTCATCTGCAAGACAAAGGTTAGATGACATACTTTTGTACTTTTGGTTAGTGGTAAAGAGAAAAGCAATGATATACAAATTCAAAACATGCTTGGTGATCAAGAATCACTCTCAAAAATATAACCCACCCATAGGAAAGAAGGCAAGGTGCACAAGGATCCTTGAGGCAATGAATGATGTGATATGATGCCATGAGGGATCTTAGGGACAAAATTGGGGTCTTACAGATGCCCCTATTTAAGGTCATTCTAACCGGAGAAGTGAAGTTTAGAAATCTTCATCTCGACGCGGTAGAATGGGCTTAAATAACAGTAATGAGACAAATTTTGGTCCCTAAGAGACCTCATGATGCAGATGTATGCATGCAAAAGACAAACAACACTCTGTGGGGAATATTGGTCCACAAAAGAAACAGACGATCCATCGGAGTAATACACTCACCAGGAAAAGAGACTCTAACCGGACTCTTGTGGGGATAAGAAAAAAAGAAAAAGAATACGTGAGCAGGACACGACTCTGAATTAGGGTAAACAAAAACTAGACACTGCGTGAACAAGACACGACTGGACTGGAGACCTCACTAGGGAGTGAAGGACTCAAACTGGGGAAAAGAAGAAATTCCAAAGGAAGACACATCCATTGGACAGACTCAAGCTGACTCAAACTATCCCTGAAGGATACATCGGATAAAAATCTGGACTCGGACTAGGAAAAAGATTGACACAAAACCTCCCTGCCGGGGAAAATTGCATGTATTGGGGAAAACGCCAATACAACAAAAGGGTAAAATCACCACAAGAAACTCCACTGGAGAAAGTCTAATCAAAGAGACTCTCCTGGGGAAACAACAAAGAAATGAGATATTACCAGTATAAGGGTAACAAACTCAGGAAGAATGAATATCTAAGACCGGTATAAGGGGTGAGAGATATCAATCAACCAAACATCTGAGAAAGACCTGAAAAAGGTACATCAACTCAGGAACATCTGACTCCACAGGGGGACCGAAGTCATAATAGGGAGCAGAAAGGAAGGAACACCAGGGATACCGGTTACTGGGTATATAATAGGTGGCCGACCAAAACGTGAATTGGTATATATGCCAAAACACTCATCATCCGAAAGGAGGGCTTGAAAAAGCAAATCAACTTACAGGATGGACATTCGACTCCACAACGGGAAAACGAATCTTACTCATCTGGGGACACAAACCCAAAGAGCGCATGAGATATAATATCCATTACCGTCTGAACATGGATAGTATACTCGCATGAGATATATTATCTATTACCGTCAGAACGTAGATAATACACCCGCATGGAAAGAAACACCAGGGATACCGGTTACTGGGCATATAATAGGTGACCTACCGAAAACGTGAATTGGTATATATGCCAAAACACTCATCATCCTGAAAAGAGCAAAACGCAAATTTATCAAAGGATGGATATTCGATTCTACAAAGAATGTGAATCTTACTCTATTGGGGAAAATCAACAAAGGACTCCAACCAAAGAGTGAATGAGATATATTATTCATTACCGTCAGAACGTGAATAATATACTCGAAAGGAAGAGACACCAGAGATACCGGTTCAGGGTATATAATAGGTGATCAACCAAAAAGAGAGACAATCGATACCAACAACAACAGGGTAAACGAAAGATAACTCACAGGGGATAAATTGCAAGCATCCGACAATTATCCAAGAAACAAAGAATATTCGATTCCATAAAATGGAACACCGAATCTTACTCGACTGGGGAAACACACCAGGCTTCGACTGAAGAGTGCATGAGATATATTATCCATTACCGTCAGAACGTGGATAGCATACTCGCATGGAAGATTATCCACAACCGGTTATTGGGTTAACAAAGGATAAATCGACCGAAAAGAAAGGCATCGGGATACCAAACTAGGTATATAAAGATGACCAATCAAAGGGAGCAACAATATTACCAACAAAAGGGTAAATGAAAGAAGACCCGCTGGGGATGAATTGCATAAACAACAATTATCCACAAGGACTTACTGGGGACACAATTGCTAGCAAACGGCAATTATCCAGAAGCAAGGAGGGAATATCAACATCGAATATTGAATGAAGATAACCACAAAGAGTAACCATCATCGGTTAGGATGAACAACAAGGTTAACTCCGCAAAGGAGAGAAATTAGGGTTTACAACTACCGAATACGGGGTAGAAGACCAAACTCTGGCTGAGGAAGCAAAAGGTTTACCACTACTGACTACTGGGTAGAAAACCAAAGACTCAACTAGGGATAGGGTGAATGAATGCCAAATACTGAGCAATTATTCAACTTATTCCACAAAAGGCGCAGACTCCGTTGGGGAGAAAAACCACAACAACACAAAATCCACCACCAACCAGAACGAACCACAAAGGTTACCTCTGCTAGGGGAAAAGAGATAGGACTTATAACTACCGAATACGGGGTAGTAGCCAAACTCTGACGAGGATAAAAAGTAGGTCTACTGAATACTGGGTAGAAAACCAACAACTCCGCATGGGGAATGAAGGAAATCACAAATCCGCACGGGAACAAAAATAGGGTTTATAACAAACCACAAACTGCTGGAGAGCAGGAAAATAGGATTTACGACTACCGACTACTAGGTAGAAAACCATCGACTCTCGCTGAGGAATAAAAGGTATATAACCACAAATTCCACCAAGAGAAAAGGAACATAGGACTTACAACTACCGGTATAAGGGTAGAGGCCCAAAAGATTCTGCTGGGGATAAAAATAATCATTGCCGGTTACTGGGCAATTTATTCATTTACTCCACAGGGAAGCACAAGAAACAGTTGACAAATTAGCCAATTCGGGATCGATCCGAAAAAGACAGACTGAATCAAGACTCGTCCTATTAAGGATATAACTCAATAGGAAAATCCATCCCAATATATGTGTTGGGAGGAAACGGAAGAAACCGTCATCCACGAGGATATATCTCAGTGGGGAATTGCAGAAGGAAAGACAAACACTTTCTGCTTATGGGGCTGACTCTATATTGAGAGATTAAACACCCGACATCTGCTTGAGGAGATCTACTGGAGAGATCTATGAAACCCATAGCAAGAGACAACAAACAAAAGATATATGGCAAAAAATGCAACATGAATTGTAACACCCCAAAATTTGCCCTCCTCATTCATGCATTCATTTAGCATTTCATATTGCATTTTATCATGTCAATCAGAATTAGATCCGAAAAAAAAAATGAAAAAAAAAAAAACGAAAAAAAAAATAAATAATAATTTTTTACAAAAAAATAAATAAATAAAAATAATAATAAAAAAATAAATAAAATATAATAAAAATTTTGGACTTGGGTCTTTCTCATTTGAGCCCACAAAACCATGAAATTCAGTCTATAAATACCAAGGCTTCACTTGAGAAAAAGGAAGAGAAGCAAAATACTCTGAGGTTTCCTTGGAACAAAACCCTGGACAAAACCTGAAGAGAAACCTGACAGAGAACTCAGAGCAGCCTCCAAACCTTGAAGGGCCTCACGGGTGCAACTCAATTTCAATCAAGCTCTCCAATCAGGTTTGCCCTATTCCCATTATTTTACGCCTTCAATTTGAATGTTTTAAATGTGTGATGTATTATGAATGGGTGAAACCTATACCTTGAATGTTTAATCACATGATTTCTGAAGTGTATGCCACAGGGTTTGAGGTTTCTGAAACCATATTGTTATCCATGAAAAAAATGTTTATGGTGTTTCACTAACCCTTTTGTTGAGTTTTTGTGAGGGCTCACATGACTTTTGCAGGGATAACTTGCGTGGTTTCCCACTTTATTTGTGGGATACCCCCTGGAGGTTCATTCCGATTACCTGTACTGACTCACTTTTCTTTGATGGCATTAGCTTGGAAGGATCTCAGGGTTTCTTACTCCTTTAATTGCTGTTACTTCGGATCTTCATCCGTGTGGTACTTTTACCTCTTTTCCGCATTTTATCGCTTTCTTAGCTGGAAGACCTCAATAGGAGGCATTTGTTTTCTTTTGTTTATTTACTTCTGAGCCCCTTGTTGGCACATTTACTTTATACATGTTTGTTTTGTATGTGTTCGTATCCCTGCAGGTAGCGCGGTTCCTTCATCAAGGACTGCCTTTTTGCCCTTGAGCATCCCAAACCCTAAAACCCAAAGCAACACGTTAACTCCTTCTACTACAGGCGAGTAAGTCTCCAAAGGTCGAGCATCCGATAGATTGCGTAGTGACGTCGTTCGTCCAAAACCCAATCCATAACCCCATAGTTAGCCGAACTACGACTTGCTCTGATTCTCAGGCCAAATGAGATACGTAGGCATAAGACGCGATGTCTTAGCGAGCACACATCCCCTAACCCATAGGTCAGCCGAGCTACGAAGACTCTGATTCTCATATTCAGATGAGATACGTATGCAGTGGATGCGACATCCGCACGAGTCATTTTTATTTAACCCTTTTTTTTTGGCAAACAGCACAAGTTAAACCCACACCCTTTAGACGAAAACTACAAAAGTGGATCCCGTAGAGTACTACGGATGCGTAGGGGTGCTAATACCTTCCCTTCGCATAACCGACTCCCGAACCCAAGATTTGGTTGCGAGACCCCGTCTTGTCCTTTCCTTTTTCAGGTTTACTTCGAGCGTTTCCTTTCCCTCCTTTGGGATGAATAACGCACGGTGGCGACTCTTCTGTCATTTTCTTTCGCCGGTTGTTTTTTCGCGTTGTATTTTTCAGGTTGCGACAGCTGGCGACTCCACTGGGGATTAAGAAGTTGACCTCTTGCTGGTCCATCTTCCCTAAGCGAGTCCCTCCTAGCTTGTGTGATTTCTTGTTTATTGGGTGTTCATGCTTTTGTACCTTTATTTACTTACTTGCTTGCATTCATCTGCTGTATCTGTTGAAGCTATTGTTTGTTTGTTGGGATGAGATGTTCTTTGAGAGATAAGCCCATTACCCAGGCTTGAGTGTACACACAGGTTTTAGAGTGGATGATCATGAGGCTTGCGTGGCATGTTGCTACGTTAAGTCGTTCATGAAGAACCACACCCAGACGAGGTTTCTTTTGGATATATTATGTCCTACGGATGTTCCGTAACGACATGGTGTTCCTTTAGAAATCGTCGACTCTGGTGACCATTTTTCGAGAACTCAGTTGAGGCCTCTCCTCCGAGACGTGATTATGTTAGCTCTGGTGGGCGCATTCTCGCTGATCAATCCGAGGACCCCGAGACTGGGAACTTGCTTTAGGATGTCCTATTGAGGGGAGTCAGTGGAGGTCTTTTATCCCGTAATAATGCCAAACCTTCAGTGGTAAACATATTATTCGCGACTGAAGGGCTGAAGCTGACGAACTTCTGTTCTTAGAACCTACCAGTGAGGGGTGGGCTAAATTCAGGAAACCTTAACCTCCAACCAACCCGGTTTTCTAGAGCAGAGTTTTGGGCTTGTATTATATTCCTCAGTGAATTTCTCTCCAGGAAGTGCAACCTGACAGATGTTCAAGCGGATCCGTCAATTCTGATTGACATGCCTTTGCATTGCATAACATCATTTGCATATTTGCATCCAACATCTCATGCTTATTCATTTGCAGGGTATTCCCTTTCAAAACGGGGGTGCCTTAAAACTGAACAAGCAGTGCATTGCATACCATGCATATTAACCCTTGTCTGTTTTGCAGGTGTCACCGCAGTGTCTAATGTTTGTTCCCTGTATCAGGCAGTTATTGGTCCCAAGCGAGTCCACAGGTACCCGACAAAAGAAAATCGTCCACAGCTAGCGATGGACCAAGTACAGAAAGAGCTGGCTGATATGCGTGAAAGGATGGATCAGTTCATGACATTGATGACTGGTATGGCAGCAGGTCAAGAAAAGCTGAGGGAATTGGTTGGGAAACCGAGGCCTGATCCGGAGGTGGAGATACTAAATGTTGAGGGAAACCCTGGTAACCCTGGGAACGCTGATAACCCTGTGAACACTGGTAACGCGGGTAATGCAAATGCTGATGGAAACCCGGGTAATGTTGGCAACACAGGGAATGTTGGAAATGGTATTGGTGGAAGGTACAATGTGAATCAAGGAATTCGGATTAACGGGCACCCCGTTACTGAAGATTATCAGTATGATCAATTTTCTTTGCACGACGAGGCCCTCGAGACCACTCGCCGTATGGATGAGCTTGCTGAGAAGCTCAAATCTTTGGAGTCTCAAAATTCCTTAGGCTTTGATGTCACAAATCTTGGTCTGGTTCAGGGAGTAAGGATTCCTCACAAGTTCAAACCCCCTACTTTTGAGAAATACAACGGGGCTTCTTGCCCACGCACTCATCTCCAATCTTATTTGGGAAGGTTGGGAGCTCACACGGAAGATGAAAAGCTGTGGATGTACTATTTTGAAGACAGTCTAACTGGAGCTTCTCGTGAATGGTATTCTCATTTGTCTCGTACTACCATCAAGAGCTGGAAAGACTTGGTAGAGGCTTTTGTCAAGCAATATCAATACAACTTGGACATGGCTCCAAATCGGACCTTGTTGCAAGGTATGTCCCAGACTGCCAAGGAGACCTTTAGAGAATATGCTCAGCGTTGGAGACAGATTGCTGCGTCCGTCCAACCCCCTATGTCTGAAAGGGAGATGGCGGACATGTTCATGAACACTCTTCAAGGCAATTATATTGATAGATTGGCTGCTTGCCCGTCAATCAGCTTTGCAGAGATAGTACTTGCTGGAGAAAGAATCGAGAGTCTGTTGAAGATGGGCCGAATTCAAGACAATAGTGCTTCCAACTCATCAGGTCCCAAGAGACCGTTTGTTGGTAACGGTCAGCGAAGAAAAGAAGGCGAGGCAAGCGTTGCGTATGCCGGCAGAGGCAGGAGTAAAGGACGCCCTAATTATTATCAAGATCAAGTGGCCGCAGTCACTATTCCAACACCTGTTCCTCAACCGCAATATCATCCGCAACAACAACCCAAGTACAACAATCAACAACAAGGAGGTAATCTGGGTCAGCAGAGACACTATCAACAACGTCCAAGGCAGACGGACCGGGTCATCGAGCCAATCCCAATGCCTTATTCAGTATTACTTCCCAAGCTGATTGACATGAATCTGGTTACGTTGAGAACTCTGGCACCACCAATCGATCCCAATAATTTTCCTAGAGGTTATGATGTCAACGCCAGATGTGCTTTTCACTCCAACGCACCTGGCCATACTACAGATAATTGCAAGGCTCTCCAGTTAAAGGTACAAGATTTGAGAGATGCCAAGGCTATCAATTTTGCTCCGGTGCCTAATGTTATCCAGAACCCGATGCCGGCTCACGGCGGGCAGAGGATTAATGCTGTTGATAGTGGGGAAACTTTGAATTTGGTTTCTGATGTGACTAAGGTGAAGACTTCGCTATCGGTGGTTAAAGACCGACTTCTGAAAGGACAGATTTTCCCGGGTTGTGGGGATGAATGCAGAAATTGTCAAGCTGCCGAAAACGGATGTGACAGTTTGAGAAGGGGTATTCAGCAACTGATAGATGAAGGTTGTCTTCAGTTCGATCAGGCCCGTCCAGTGAAGAATGATGTATCGACGGTGACGTTTTATTTCACTCCTGAAGAAATATATGTTCCCGAGAGACTCACTCCGACAACAATATATTTCCCAGAAAGTACAGAACCAGCAGCGGTGAACATCGAAAGTTCAGCACCAGTTGCAATTTACTCTGACAACTCTCAACCGACTTTGGTTTGTCCGATCACCATCACAATACCAGGACCCGTTCCGTATGAGAAAGACAGTGTTATCACGTGGCACTATGGGGCTGATATCTACTGCCAGGGGCAGAAAGTTAACGAAGAAGACATTGACATTGGTAGCTCCGCTGTAGACAATGTTGGAGGGGTTGGTGGCTTCACTCGCAGTGGACGCCTATTTGCACCATCAACATTACGCGCGAATACTGAAGCCGAGGCAGCTGCCAAGGCTAAAGGGAAACAGGTATCCACCGAAGAGGTTACTACTGAGGAAGATCCTCCTAAGACCGCATTCGAGAAGGAAGTGGATGAGTTTATGAGGATTATCAAGAAACGTGACTACAAGGTAGTCGACCAGCTAAATCAGACACCCTCAAAGATCTCCATTCTCTCACTATTGCTGTGCTCTGAGGCGCACAGAGCAGCCTTGTTGAAAGTACTGAATATGGCCTATGTTCCACCGGAGATAACTGTTAACCAGCTGGAGTCGGTAGTTTCCAATGTAAACGCTAGCCGGGGGCTAGGTTTCACCGATAATGACCTGACATTTGAGGGCAGGAATCACAACAAAGCCTTGCATATCACAATGGAGTGCAAAGGGGTGATGCTTTCCCATGTTTTGGTTGATACAGGCTCTTCTCTGAATGTTCTTCCAAAGAAAGCCTTATTGAAGTTGGATCGCGATGACACCATCCTGAGGCCAAGTAACTTAGTTGTGAGGGCTTTTGATGGCTCTAAGAGAGCTGTCTTTGGCGAAGTTGAGTTGCTAGTTAAGATTGGACCGCAGGTGTTCAAGAGCACCTTTTATGTGATGGATATCCAGCCTGCCTACAGCTGTCTGCTAGGTCGGCCTTGGATTCATGCTGCCGGTGCTGTTACTTCTACCCTCCACCAGAAGCTCAAATATGAACTAGAAGGTCAGATCGTCACTGTATGTGGTGAAGAGGATATTTTTGTTAGCCACCTGTCTACATTTAAGTATGTAGAGATGGATGGCGAGATGCATGAGATGATGTGTCAGGGCTTCGAAACTACAAACATCAATGAGGTCGCGCCCGAAGCTGTCTTTTCACTTGAGTTTGAGAAGGTCGGGACTTCTATCTCTTCATACAAGCAAGCTGTCGAAGTGGTTAAAGCTGGTAATGCCCAAGGCTGGGGAAAATTTATGGAGCCAGTCATCAAAGAAGACCAGTTTGGATTGGGGTATGCTCTGGGATCTCAGAAGAATGAAACCGGTACTCTCTCCAGCGGGGGTTTGGTTTCTCCCCACATCGTCAATGCTGCAGATGAAGACAAGGCTGACAGCGACTGTGACTTAGATAGCTGGATTCGCCCGTGTGTCCCGGGAGAAAAGCTCGACAATTGGTCGTCTGAAAAAACCGTCCGGGTTACTCTACTGAAAGAGTGATTTTTATTGTTTTCCTTTATTACATGCATAATAAAGTCTTACACTTTGCCCAAGGTGTAACGGCTCATTTGTAGGGCCATCCATTTAGTTACATTTCGCAATTATTTTTATCATCAATAAAGGACGGCTTTTGCAAACAATTTTGTGTTCTCTTTCTTTCAGTTTTTTTTCTACTTTTACAAAAAAAAATGGCAATGTTTCTTTTTTCGTTTTTTCTTTCTTTCCAAAAAAAAAATCTCTCATTCTAAGGTAAAGCATGATCCTCCATCATGCAGAGCCGACCACTCGGATCTCACTGCTAACGACACTGCTATGGCCAAGTATGACTTCGACAATCCTATCTATCAAGCCGAAGAAGGGCCTGAGGAAGATTGTGAATTGCCTGAAGGGTTAGCCAGATTGTTGAAACAGGAGGACCGAGCTATTACACCTTATCAGGAGGTGATTGAGACCGTCAACATCGGTACCGTAGACGACAAGAAAGAAATCAAGATCGAGGCCAGTCTACAGGCCGAGATAAAAAAACCGTTGATCATGTACTTGACTGTGTTAGAAAGGTCAATGGGTTGTGTGCTCGGTCAGCATGACGAGTCAGGTCGAAAAGAGCATGCAATATACTACCTTAGCAAAAGTTTACCAACTGTGAACAAAGATACTCATTGCTCGAGAAAACTTGCCGCGCTTTGGCATGGGCTGCTCGCCGACTAAGACAGTATATGTTGACTCACACGACTCTATTGATATCAAAAATGGATCCAGTCAAGTATATTTTTGAAAAGCCAGCACTTACCGGAAAGGTTACTAGGTGACAAATGATACTGACAGAGTATGACATCCAATACACTTCACAAAAAGCCATCAAGGGAAGTGTCTTGTCAGACTATCTTGCAGAGCAACCGATTGATGATTACCAACCTATGAGGTTTGAATTTCCTGATGAGGACATCATGTTTCTCAAATCGAAAGACTGGGAGGAACCACTCCCGGAGGAGGGGCCTGATCCTGAATCCAAATGGGTTATGATGTTTGATGGGGCGGTCCACGTCAATGGTCGCGGAGTTGGTATGGTGTTGATCACACCGGAAGGGGGTTCATATGCCATTTGGTGCCAGAATAACTTTTCCCTGCACCAACAATGAAGCCGAATACGAAGCTTGTATCCAAAGACTTGAGGAAGCCGTCAATATACAGATTAAAACCCTGGATGTATACGGGGATTCAACTTTGGTCATCAATCAAACCAACAGGAAATGGTGCTATGCTGGAACTACGTACCCAGAATTGACGTATCTCGGTCAGAGACGAATGAAGAAAGCATTTGGTCAGAAAGTGCGCCCTCGGGGGTATCAAGTCGGTGAATTGGTACTCAAAAGATTTCTTCCTCCCAACACAGATCACAGGGGCAAATGGACACCGAACTATGAGGGTCCGTACGTGGTTACAAGGATTTTCTATGGCGGAGCTTTGATGCTAACAACCATGGATGGCGAAGGATTCCCGTCCCCTATTAACTCAGACGCAGTTAAAAAAAAATACTTCGCATAAAATAGACCCGCTGGACGATAAAAAGAATAGTCCAGGCAAAAAAGGGCATCCTGACGAACCAAAAAAAAAAGAATAAAGAGGTTCGGGCAAAAATTAGGGATATAAAAAAAGAGTACACCCGGTGAGTCGAAAACCCAAAAGGGCGGCTCAGGCAAAAATGGGTATCCTGGTGGATTGAAAACCCGAAAAGGGGGCGATCCAGGCAAAAGTTAGGGAATAAGCGAATGACTGTGATTTGAGTTCATCAGTGTTATATCACCATTTCATTCAATTCGGCAATCTTCGAAGGTTAAAGATCGACTAATCATCCACTTCAGAAAGCAAGATGAGCAGAGCGTCTTGAGGACATACGAGCCATAGCAGAGTCGAAACTCGGTGGGACCCCGTATCCCCATTGCCATTAGGATAGTTCTCTTTTTATAGCGATCACCTCTTTTCAGGGATCAGCTTCCTGATACCCTCGCCTATTCCTGGCACAAATTTTCTCCCCAGTAAGAGTCGAATAATTCAGTTAAAGAGCCTCTTTATTTTTCATTTATCAGTTTGTTTGCAAAAATGTCCGAATTTTTGATAAAACATATTGCATATGAACATAATGGTGGCTTTTGCAGATGATTTGCACAGGAAAACATTTAAAATTGCTTTGAATGTGCTTAATCCCGAACGGTGAATTCAAACCGAGTAATTCCCCCGAGGCATACGTGTATTTTTGGTTGCAGGTCACAGGAACCGGATGCCAAGTCATGAATCCTCATCCCCAAGCGGTTGACAAAGTCTCTCCTCAGCAGAGCATGTTCCCCAATAGAGTTGACAGTATCCAGACTGTCTATCCCTAGTAGAGTTGACAGTATCCAGACTATATATCCCCAACGGAGTTGACAGTGTCAGACTGTATCTTCCTAGAAACAGCGGAGTGGTTGCATACCCAACGGACAAGAGGGTGGTGTTCCCAGTGTTCATCTCATCCCCAGCAGATTATTTCTAACAGATTTGTTCTAATCCCCAGCTTGAGGACGATTAGCAAGTTCATATCCCCAGCAAAGGTCGTTTCCTACGACATTTCCCCAGGAAGTGTTTTCCCCACAGACTCTCCTCACAGAGCCTTGCCGAGAAAAGTTTCCATAGTTGATACTCCCCCCGCAAGGTCAACTTTTCAAGCAGCCAATTTATTTTTGGTGGCTCATTGGTCCCGGCAGACGGATCATTCCCCACAGAGCATTCAAGGATTGATACAGCGATCTGTTCCCTACCGGAGTTTGCTTCCCCAAGCAGATTTCTTTTTACACCATGCATAACATTTGCATTTGCATGCATATCATATCAAGCATACACATAAGCTGATAAACAGGTTCTTCCAAGCAGACTGAAGAATTACTTTACAACCAAGGTCATGAGATCCAGCCAGAGGATCAAGCGTGAGTGATCCAGCCTGAGGGTCATTTCGAAGATTCAGCCTGAGAATCGTGTTCCAGTGATCCAGCCTGAGGGTCATTTCGAAGATTCAGCCTGAGAATCGTTTTCCAGTGATCCAGCCTGAGGGTCGTTTTGAAGATTCAGCCTGAGAATCGTTTTCCAGTGATCCAGCCTGAGGGTCATTTTGAAGATTCAGCCTGAGAATCGTGTTCCAGTGATCCAACCTGAGGGTCATTTCGAAGATTCAGCCTGAGAATCGTGTTCCAGTAAGCCAGCCTAAGGCTCAATTTGAAGATTCCCCAGTGAAGTCGCCTACAAGCTTTATTTCCCCAGCAAGCCCAAGTCTAATTGAGGAGTCGTTGCAACATGTTCTAGCCCGAAGAATATGTACGAAGCCCAAAAGTGGAATATTCTCGAAGCTGCATATCTAATATGAAGGTTGGGTGTAGATTTCAAAAGAGGGTCAACCAGCGCATGCCTCAGATGCGGGATCCTAATGATGGGAATTTATCATCAAAACAATCCAGATCTAGCCAGAAGATCGAAATAGATTCATCCAGAGAATCGAAACAAAGGAGATCTAGCCAGAAGATCGAAGAAGATCTAGCCAGAAGATCGAAGTCAGGTCTAGCCCGAAGACCGGAAATAGATTCATCCAGAGAACCGAAACAATTCAGATCTAGCCAGAAGATCGAAGTAGAGTCAGCCAGAGAATCAAAGGAAATAGATTCAGCCAGAGAATCGAAACGAAGGAGATCTAGCCAGAAGATCGAAGAAGATCTAGCCAGAAGATTAAAATCGTATCCAGCCCGAGGATCAAAATTAATATCCAGCCAGAGGATCGAAACTCCAGATTAAGCCAGAGGATCAGAAGAAAAATAAACAGCACGGTGTATTTCCGTGTTTTTTGTGGTGTTCTCAGAGCGCAAATTTTCGGTCTGTCTTTGGTATTCAATCACAACTTACCCCGTTTGTCTGATAAGCTGTACGCTTTCATCCTACTCGGGTTAGTTGATGATTGAATAGGGGCAGCTGTAACACCCCAAAATTTTCCCTCCTCATTCATGCATTCATTTAGCATTTCATATTGCATTTCATCATGTCAATCAGAATTAGATCCGAAAAAAAAAAACGAAAAAAAAAAAAAAACGAAAAAAAAAAATATATATATATATATATATAATTTTTTACAAAAAAATAAATAAATAAAAATAATAATAAAAAAATAAATAAAATATAATAAAAATTTTGGACTTGGGTCTTTCTCATTTGAGCCCACAAAACCATGAAATTCAGTCTATAAATATCAAGGCTTCACTTGAGAAAAAGGAAGAGAAGCAAAATACTCTGAGGTTTCCTTGGAACAAAACCCTGGACAAAACCTGAAGAGAAACCTGACAGAGAACTCAGAGCAGCCTCCAAACCTTGAAGGGCCTCACGGGTGCAACTCAATTTCAATCAAGCTCTCCAATCAGGTTTGCCCTATTCCCATTATTTTACGCCTTCAATTTGAATGTTTTAAATGTGTGATGTATTATGAATGGGTGAAACCTATACCTTGAATGTTTAATCACATGATTTCTGAAGTGTATGCCACAGGGTTTGAGGTTTCTGAAACCATATTGTTATCCATGAAACAAATGCTTATGGTGTTTCACTAACCCTTTTGTTGAGTTTTTGTGAGGACTCACATGACTTTTGCAGGGATAACTTGCGTGGTTTCCCACTTTATTTGTGGGATACCCTCTGGAGGTTCATTCCGATTACCTGTACTGACTCACTTTTCTTTGATGGCATTAGCTTGGAAGGATTTCAGGGTTTCTTACTCCTTTAATTGCTGTTACTTCGGATCTTCATCTGTGTGGTACTTTTACCTCTTTTCCGCATTTTATCGCTTTCTTAGCTGGAAGACCTCAATATGAGGCATTTGTTTTCTTTTGTTTATTTACTTCTGAGCCCCTTGTTGGCACATTTACTTTATACATGTTCGTTTTGTATGTGTTCGTATCCCTGCAGGTAGCGCGGTTCCTTCATCAAGGACTGCCTTTTTGCCCTTGAGCATCCCAACCCCTAAAACCCAAAGCAACACGTTAACTCCTTCTACTACAGGCGAGTAAGTCTCCAAAGGTCGAGCATCCGGTAGATTGCGTAGTGACGTCGTTCGTCCAAAACCCAATCCATAACCCCATAGTTAGCCGAACTACGGCTTGCTCTGATTCTCAGGCCAGATGAGATACGTAGGCATAAGACGCGATGTCTTAGCGAGCACACATCCCCCAACCCATAGGTCAGCCGAGCTACGAAGACTCTGATTCTCATATTCAGATGAGATGCGTATGTAGTGGATGCGACATCCGCGCGAGTCATTTTTATTTAACCCTTTTTTTTTGGCAAACAGCACAAGATAAACCCACACCCTTTAGACGAAAACTACAAAAGTGGATCCCGTAGAGTACTACGGAAGCGTAGGGGTGCTAATACCTCCCATTCGCATAACCGACTCCCGAACCCAAGATTTGGTTGCGAGACCCCGTCTTGTCCTTTCCTTTTTCAGGTTTACTTCGAGCGTTTCCTTTCCCTCCTTTGGGATGAATAACGCACGGTGGCAACTCTTCTGTCATTTTCTTTCGCCGGTTGTTTTTTCGCGCACTATATTTTTCAGGTTGTGACAGCTGGCGACTCCACTGGGGATTAAGAAGTTGACCTCTTGCTGGTCCATCTTCCCTAAGCGAGTCCCTCTGAGTGATGGACCAACAATCAACCCAACTGGGGTACAGAAAGTCACAACCGGCATAAACAGCAACAAAGACAAATCTGTTGGGGAATGGGAGAAATCCCAAAATATCTGCAGGGGGATCCTCAGTATCAACTGGGAAACAATAGTTCACTGCGCAAGCAAGAACTGCCACGAAAGCAACTCCAAATAACTCCGCTGGGGAACAACCCACAAAGGGAGAACATATCATCCATGTAGAATCTAACTGCACAAGCAACTCTACTAGGCATACTGTCAGCCACTCCATTGGGGAATACACTCACTGAGGGAAAAATAGATCACACAAAAGTAGATTCTGCACACAAGCCACTCTACTAGGGATCAAAAGCATCAGGAAATCAACCAAATATCTGGATGATAGATCACCAACCGACCCTACTGGGAAAAACATCCCCAACAGAGTCGCCACTTTTCTGTAGCGGTGTATTCGTCACTTTATAATTTATTGATTAAACCAAAAGCAAAGTGTAACACCCCAATTAAAATAAGATAATTATTTAACTTAAATTAATATTTTATTTATTAATTTAATTGAATAATTGGAATTTTGGATTATTATTATTATTTTGGAATAATAATTATTGGAATAATTATTTATTGGAATATATAAGTTGGAATAAAAAGTCCCAATTTTGGAAAAAGGGTTTTCACGTGAAAAGGAAAAGAGAAGCGGCTGAAAGAGAGAAAGGGCAAAAGGCAGAGCAAGAGAAGAGGAAAAGCTTGAAGCTGCAGAATTCGCCGGATTAACTCAGGTAAGGGGGGTTTATCATCGGTTAAAGGGTATTATGTAATGATATGTCATGGGTAGTATATACCATTGAATTACCTCTGAATTGGATGATTATGATGAATTGTGAACCTTTTTGGATGAACGAAATTGGGGTAGAATCGAGAGGAAATTCGTAGGAATTTGATGTAACCGTGTTAGATTTTGTGAAATCAAATAAGATATGAATTGTGTTGAGAATATGGACGATTATTTGATGTAAATTGGACTGTGAAAGGTTGGATCGGATAGGTTTCGTAATAGGGAAAACCATTGTAGATCTGGAATTTGGTTTCTGTAGCAGAGGGTTCTGTTCGCGCGCGATTCGCGGCGCGAAGCCCAGTTCGCGGCGCGAACTGGCAATTCCAGAAGGGTTCTGTAACGCACCGTTCGCGGCGCGAACCCTGCTGCGCGGCGCGAACTGTGTTGTGCAGAAGTTGATGTTGGATGGTAAATTCTGTGTGGTGGTGATGCAGTTTTTGGCTGTCTAGGCTGAATGATGTGACTTAGCTGAGGACCGATGTAATAGGGATCATTTCCCGTTGTTTGAGTGGCATAGGTATTAGTAGGGTGTGCTAATACTATGATTAATTATATGGCATGATATGATATGCTTTCGTGATAAAATGTGTTGATGATATGTGATGGTATGCATAATGCTGTGAATGTATCGGTTATGTATGCATTATTAATAGACTGTTGTATGGCTTAGAGTGTGAGCATATGTCTATTCTTGAATTGTTGTTGTTGTTGTTGTTGTTATTGCATTGCTAGGTGATTAGCATGCATATTCTAGCCTTTGGGGCTGTAGCTAATTCCCATGGTGAGGAATTAGTGAGTGAATCCTTGTGAAATTGTTGTTGATGTTTGCATACTAGATGAGTAGTGTGCATAGTCTAGCCTTTGGGGCTGTAGCTAATTCCCATGGTGAGGAATTAGTGAGTGAATCCTTGTGAAATTGTTGTTGATGTTTGCATACTAGATGAGTAGTGTGCATAGTCTAGCCTTTGGGGCTGTAGCTAATTCCCATGGTGAGGAATTAGTGAGTGAGTCATTAGATCTCAATGAGTGGGACTAGTGAGCTCAGTAGCCGTATCCGGAGGGATCGGTGAGCTTGGACTATATGTTCAAGAAGAGTTGGTACCGCATTTCATGGAGTCTCATTGCATAATGAATGCATGGCATAGCCTGTGGGGCTGTAGCTAATTCCCATTGTGAGGAATTAGTGAGTAAATCGTTGTGTTGTGTTGTTGGTGTTGAATATGGTTTGAGAATTTTACATATGATATATATTATTGTTGAGTATAATGTTGGAGTTAATACTGCCGTTATTGAGTGTGTAGTCTGGTTAGGGTGATTTGATGCGTTATTTACTTAACATTACATAATGTTGTATAATGCCTATTATATTGATTGAGGAACTCACCCTTACAACTCTTTTTCAGGTAACGAGCAGTGAGTTGAGTAGAAGCTAAGGATTGGAGTCTAGTGTAGTCTCCTAGGGGGTCATGCTCTGATAGATGTAACATCGGGATGGGATGTTTGAATATTTTATTGACTGGTTGTGAACCATTTTGCATGTAATAGGTTACATGTTTGGAATAATTGAATTGATTCTATCCGCTGCGTATTATGCAGATACTTTATATTTTGAATTAGATAAATGAGCATGACAGGATGAATTGATGAATATTGTGTGACACCCTTCGGGGCATAATTACTCTGATTGTCATATGTTAATATTTTTAATTAAATATTCTGGGGTATTTAGAAGGGTGTTACATTAGTGGTATCAGAGCATAGTCGGTCGAGTCGAGTCGTAATTATTCTGTTTCCCCTGTACGGGATAGGTGTTGTGTAACCCTATCAGTACTCATTGTTTTAGTTTGTTGGGTTTTCAGAATAGAGATGGCTGGAAGAGGTAGAGATGATGCTGCGATTGCTGAGGCTCTGGGTATGCTAGCTGGAGTACTTGGAGGGAACCCGAATGTTGTGGGAATGGGAGCTGCTCGTCAACTGAGTGAGTTCCAGAAGAACAATCCTCCAATGTTCAAGGGAGCATACGATCCAGATGGCGCTCAGAAGTGGTTGAAGGAGATCGAGAGGATCTTCCGAGTAACTGAGTGTGCCGATAACCAGAAGGTCAGGTTCGGTACGCATATGCTGTCAGAAGAAGCTGATGATTGGTGGGTTGCTACCCGCACTGAGTTGGAAACTGCTGGGAATGCTGAAATCACTTGGGCTGTGTTCCGAGAGAGATTCCTGAGGAAGTATTTTCCAGAGGATGTCAGAGGAAAGAAAGAGATAGAGTTCTTGGAATTGAAGCAGGGTAACAAGTCTGTTACGGAGTATGCTGCTAAGTTCACAGAGCTGTCGAAGTATTACACTCCCTATAACGAGGCTACTGGGGAATTTTCAAAGTGTGTGAAGTTTGAGAACGGGTTGCGTCCCGAGATCAAACAGGCTATTGGATATCAGCGGATCAGAGTGTTTTCTGACTTGGTTGACTGTTGCAGGATTTTTGAACAGGATTCCAAAGCCAGAGCAGAGAGCTATCAGCAAAGGGTTGATAGGAAAGGCAAGAATCAGAATGATCGTGGGAAACCGTATGCAGCTGGCAAAGGTTTCCAGAAGCAGAGTGGGATGAAGAGGCCTAGTGGGGGAGACTCTAGTGCTCCTGCTAAGTGTTATAGATGTGGTCGGGCTGGACATCGGGTCCATGAGTGTACCAGTGCTGAGATGAAGTGTTTCAAGTGTGGCAAAGGTGGTCATTTGGCTGCAGAGTGTCGGTTGAAGACTGTAACTTGTTTCAACTGTGGAGAGTTGGGTCATATCAGTCCACAGTGTCCTAAGCCAAAGAGAGAGAATCAGTCAGGAGGCAAGGTTTTTGCTTTATCGGGTTCTGAGACTTCTGCAGATGATCGTTTGATCCGAGGTACGTGTTGTATTAATGGCTTTCCTCTTGTAGCTATTATTGACACAGGTGCTACTCATTCTTTTATATCTGTGGATTGTGCTGTGAAGCTTAAATTAGAGATATCTGAGATGCGTGGAAGTATGGTGATTGATACTCCTGCAAAGGGTTCAGTGACTACTACTTCGGTTTGTTTGAGTTGTCCTTTGAATATTTTTGGTAGAGATTTTGGGATAGACCTTGTGTGTCTTCCATTAGTGCAGATTGACGTTATCTTGGGTATGAACTGGTTGGTGTTTAACCGAGTTTATATCAACTGTTTTGATAAGACGGTGATATTTCCTGAGATTGAGGAAGGGCAGAGTCTGTTTCTATCAGCCAGGCAGGTGAATGAGGAAGTGGCAGATGGGGCAGAGTTGTTTATGCTGTTGGCAACTTTAGAGGCTAAAGATAAACTGGTGATTCGTGATCTAGCAGTGGTGTGTGACTTTCCTGATGTGTTTCCGGAAGAAGTGAATGAGTTACCGCCAGAGCGTGAAGTTGAGTTCTCGATTGAATTGGTACCTGGTACTAGACCGATATCGATGGCTCCGTACCGTATGTCTGCTGTTGAGTTAGCTGAATTGAAAAGTCAGTTGGAAGATTTGTTGGATAAGAAGTTTATTCGTCCAAGTGTGTCACCGTGGGGTGCACCAGTGTTGTTGGTTAAGAAGAAGGAAGGTACTATGAGGTTGTGTGTGGACTACAGGCAACTGAATAAAGTGACGATCAAGAATCAGTATCCTTTGCCGAGGATTGATGATTTGATGGATCAGTTGGTTGGTGCGAGTGTGTTCAGCAAGATAGATTTGAGATCTGGGTATCATCAGATACGTGTGAAAACTGAGGATATTCAGAAGACTGCTTTCAGAACGAGGTATGGACATTATGAGTATTCTGTAATGCCTTTTGGTGTGACTAATGCGCCTGGAGTATTTATGGAGTACATGAATAGGATTTTCCATCCGTACTTGGATCAGTTTGTTGTGGTGTTTATTGATGACATTTTGGTGTATTCGAAATCTGAAGAAGAGCATGCGGAGCATTTGAGAGTGGTCTTAGGAGTGCTGCGAGAAAAGCAGCTATTTGCTAAACTGTCTAAGTGTGAATTTTGGTTAGAAGAAGTTAGTTTTCTTGGTCATGTGATTTCAAGAGGTGGTGTTGCTGTTGATCCTTCTAAGATAGAAGCGGTATCTAAGTGGGAAGCTCCGAAGTCTGTTGCTGAGATTCGAAGTTTTCTTGGTTTGGCTGGTTATTATAGGAAGTTCATTGAGGGATTTTCTAAGTTGGCGTTACCGTTGACGATGTTGACTAGAAAGGGGCAAGCGTTTGTTTGGGACTCAAAATGTGAAGAAGGTTTCCAAGAGTTAAAGAGAAGGTTGACTACTGCTCCTATTTTGAGATTACCGAGTTCGTCGGAACCATTTGAAGTTTACTGTGATGCTTCATTGTTGGGTTTGGGTGGTGTGCTGATGCAGAATAAGCAGGTTATAGCTTATGCTTCGAGACAGCTGAGGGTTCATGAAAGGAACTATCCGACGCACGATTTAGAGTTGGCAGCTGTAGTGTTTGTTTTGAAGTTGTGGAGGCATTACTTGTATGGATCAAGATTTGAGGTTTTCAGTGACCATAAGAGTTTAAAGTATTTGTTTGATCAGAAAGAGCTGAATATGAGACAGAGGAGATGGTTAGAATTTCTGAAGGATTATGACTTTGGTTTGAATTACCATCCGGGTAAAGCAAACGTAGTGGCTGATGCATTGAGTCGGAAATCATTGCATATGTCTATGTTAATGGTTAAGGAATTGGATTTAATTGAGCAATTCAGAGACTTGAGTTTGGTGTGTGAGAGTACTCACAATAGTGTTAAATTGGGAATGTTGAAGTTAACAAGTGGTATTCTGGATGAGATCAGAGAGGGTCAGAAATCCGATATGCTTTTGGTTGATAAGTTGACTTTAGTGAATCAAGGTCGAGGTGGTGAATTCAGAGTTGATGAGAATGGGGTTTTGAAATTTGGTAGTCGGGTGTGTATTCCGAATGTTATTGAGCTTAAGAAGAGTATTCTTGAGGAGGGACATCGTAGTGGCTTAAGTATTCATCCTGGAGCTACGAAGATGTATCATGATTTGAAGAAGTTATTTTGGTGGCCGGGAATGAAAAGAGAAATTGCGAGTTTTGTTTACTCTTGTTTGACTTGTCAGAAGTCAAAGATTGAGCATCAGAAGCCGTCTGGGCTAATGCAACCGTTGGCTATTCCAGAGTGGAAGTGGGACAGTATCAATATGGATTTTGTTTCGGGTTTACCGAGAACAGTTAAGAATTTTGAGGCTATTTGGGTGATTGTGGACAGGTTGACAAAATCGGCTCATTTCATTCCGATCAGAATGGATTATCCGTTAGAGAGATTAGCCGAGTTGTATATTGAGAAGATTGTAAGTTTGCATGGTATTCCGTCGAGTATTGTTTCGGACAGAGATCCTAGATTTACATCGAAATTTTGGGAAGGTTTGCAGAAGGCTTTGGGAACTAAGCTGAGATTGAGTTCTGCATATCATCCGCAGACTGATGGTCAGACTGAGAGGACGATTCAGTCATTAGAGGATCTTTTGAGAGCTTGCGTTTTGGAAAAGGGAGGTGCTTGGGATTGTTATTTACCTTTGGTTGAGTTTACCTACAACAATAGTTTTCATTCGAGTATTGGTATGGCACCGTTTGAAGCTTTGTATGGTAGGAGATGTCGGACACCTTTATGTTGGTATGAGTCCGGTGAGAGTGCTGTGGTTGGACCAGAGATTGTTCAACAGACTACTGAAAAGATTAAGATGATTCAGGATAAAATGAGAATTGCTCAGAGTCGTCAGAAGAGTTATCATGATAAGAGGAGAAAGTCACTTGAGTTCCAAGAGGGAGATCATGTGTTTCTTCGTGTCACTCCGATAACTGGTGTTGGTCGAGCTTTGAAGTCGAAGAAGTTGACACCTCGATTTATTGGTCCTTATCAAATTTTGGAAAGGATAGGAGAAGTAGCCTATCGTATCGCTTTACCGCCGTCGCTTGCGAATTTGCATGATGTTTTTCATGTGTCTCAGTTGAGGAGATACATTCATGATCCGTCGCATGTAGTCCAAGTAGATGATGTACAGGTGAGAGATAACCTGACTGTTGAAACATCACCTATGCGGATCGAGGATCGAGAGTGGAAGCAGTTGCGGGGTAAAGAGATTGCCTTAGTGAAGGTAGCTTGGGGAGGACCAGCAGGTGGCAATGTGACTTGGGAACTTGAGAGCCAGATGAAGGAGTCTTATCCGGAGTTGTTCGCTTGAGGTATGTTTTCGAGGACGAAAACTCTTTTAGTGGGGGAGAGTTGTAACACCCCAATTAAAATAAGATAATTATTTAACTTAAATTAATATTTTATTTATTAATTTAATTGAATAATTGGAATTTTGGATTATTATTATTATTATTTTGGAATAATAATTATTGGAATAATTATTTATTGGAATATATAAGTTGGAATAAAAAGTCCCAATTTTGGAAAAAGGGTTTTCACGTGAAAAGGAAAAGAGAAGCGGCTGAAAGAGAGAAAGGGCAAAAGGCAGAGCAAGAGAAGAGGAAAAGCTTGAAGCTGCAGAATTCGCCGGATTAACTCAGGTAAGGGGGGTTTATCATCGGTTAAAGGGTATTATGTAATGATATGTCATGGGTAGTATATACCATTGAATTACCTCTAAATTGGATGATTATGATGAATTGTGAACCTTTTTGGATGAACGAAATTGGGGTAGAATCGAGAGGAAATTCGTAGGAATTTGATGTAACCGTGTTAGATTTTGTGAAATCAAATAAGATATGAATTGTGTTGAGAATATGGACGATTATTTGATGTAAATTGGACTGTGAAAGGTTGGATCGGATAGGTTTCGTAATAGGGAAAACCATTGTAGATCTGGAATTTGGTTTCTGTAGCAGAGGGTTCTGTTCGCGCGCGATTCGCGGCGCGAAGCCCAGTTCGCGGCGCGAACTGGCAATTCCAGAAGGGTTCTGTAACGCACCGTTCGCGGCGCGAACCCTGCTGCGCGGCGCGAACTGTGCTGTGCAGAAGTTGATGTTGGATGGTAAATTCTGTGTGGTGGTGATGCAGTTTTTGGCTGTCTAGGCTGAATGATGTGACTTAGCTGAGGACCGATGTAATAGGGATCATTTCCCGTTGTTTGAGTGGCATAGGTATTAGTAGGGTGTGCTAATACTATGATTAATTATATGGCATGATATGATATGCTTTCGTGATAAAATGTGTTGATGATATGTGATGGTATGCATAATGCTGTGAATGTATCGGTTATGTATGCATTATTAATAGACTGTTGTATGGCTTAGAGTGTGAGCATATGTCTATTCTTGAATTGTTATTGTTGTTGTTGTTGTTATTGCATTGCTAGGTGATTAGCATGCATATTCTAGCCTTTGGGGTTGTAGCTAATTCCCATGGTGAGGAATTAGTGAGTGAATCCTTGTGAAATTGTTGTTGATGTTTGCATACTAGATGAGTAGTGTGCATAGTCTAGCCTTTGGGGCTGTAGCTAATTCCCATGGTGAGGAATTAGTGAGTGAGTCATTAGATCTCAATGAGTGGGACTAGTGAGCTCAGTAGCCGTATCCGGAGGGATCGGTGAGCTTGGACTATATGTTCAAGAAGAGTTGGTACCGCATTTCATGGAGTCTCATTGCATAATGAATGCATGGCATAGCCTGTGGGGCTGTAGCTAATTCCCATTGTGAGGAATTAGTGAGTAAATCGTTGTGTTGTGTTGTTGGTGTTGAATATGGTTTGAGAATTTTACATATGATATATATTATTGTTGAGTATAATGTTGGAGTTAATACTGCCGTTATTGAGTGTGTAGTCTGGTTAGGGTGATTTGATGCGTTATTTACTTAACATTACATAATGTTGTATAATGCCTATTATATTGATTGAGGAACTCACCCTTACAACTCTTTTTCAGGTAACGAGCAGTGAGTGTAGTAGAAGCTAAGGATTGGAGTCTAGTGTAGTCTCCTAGGGGGTCATGCTCTGATAGATGTAACATCGGGATGGGATGTTTGAATATTTTATTGATTGGTTGTGAACCATTTTGCATGTAATAGGTTACATGTTTGGAATAATTGAATTGATTCTATCCGCTGCGTATTATGCAGATACTTTATATTTTGAATTAGATAAATGAGCATGACAGGATGAATTGATGAATATTGTGTGACACCCTTCGGGGCATAATTACTCTGATTGTCATATGTTAATATTTTTAATTAAATATTCTGGGGTATTTAGAAGGGTGTTACACAAAGCATACAAAGAAATCGAGTCGCCACCGCACTTTTATTTATTCGAAGGAATGCCTAAAAAGCGAACAAAAGCCTAAGAAGTTTTACACATAGAAAACTAATGAAAAGATCAGAGAATCTGGGTAAGGGGTAAATTATGCAATGGGAAGGTGTTAGGCATCCAAAACGTCCTAGGTACTCCTAGGGAGCCCTTTTCACACTTGTTGTACGAAAGGTTATTTGTTATGAAAATATTTATTGTGCAAACATGGATTGAAGGGATGAGAAAAGAATGTACAAATTATTATTTTTGTGTTTGAACGGATGAACCCGTTGCCTACGTACCTTTCCATGGAAGGTAAGGATCAAAATGCCGTAGTTCGGCTAAAAGATTTCCAAAATATGAGTGGGTTCATTTTAAAACAAAAGCCCTAAGGTCTTTCGTTATCCACGGGAGAAAACTCAACCTTATACAAACAACAAGTCCACCATGTGAGAAAAGCTTCAACTTGCTAGTGAGGGGTTAACCCTATAATAAGCAAGGAAGTCTTACCATTCAATCACTAAGGACAAAAGGTGAGATTAACATCAACCACTAAGATAATTGAGATCTATGGCTAATGTATGAAAACTTATTAAGAATGGACAAAGCCACAAAACAATTGAATGAGTTGGATTAACCAATTAAGATTTATTCACAAAAAGATGGTCAAGATATGATTAGAATTCAATTCAAAGAAGTATCATGAAAATGAAGTTTGAAAAAGTCAAAGGCTTAAGGCCTAGGTTTCTAATTTGAAAAAGAGATGAGAATGTTTGCACAATATTTTCAAGTTTGGGTTAACATGCTAATGGAGGTTTAAATAACAAAAGGTGGGATGGTGAGGGAGTGTAAAACTTCTTAGATGTTCACCTCTTGAGATCATATGTAAATGATCCAAGTGATTCCTATGGAATAGGAAATGAGCAATAAGTAAATAAACAACAAAGCAAATGGATACCGGATGCCAATCAATAGACTTACACCAATCTCACAAAACAAAATGGATATCGGATACCAATCAATGGATTTACACCAATCTCCTAAAACAAACATGGATATCAGATGCCAATAAATGGGCTCATACCAATCTCCTAAAACAAAGTGAAACAATGATACCAGATGCCAATCAATGGACTTATACTAGTCTCACAAAACAAAATAACAAGGATACTAGATGCCAATCAATGGACTTACACTAGTCTCCCACCATATCATAGGAACAACTGCCAAGTAATGGACTTATGCTTGTATCCTCCATGGACAAACAAAAGTATCACAAAGATATGAACAATGATCATGCAATGATGTACAATTAATGATGATAAATGCACAAAGGCACACTCAAACAAATATACACAGATGAACCAAGTAATCAGACAAACAAGTCAATTAGCACACACTATACACAAGTAATTAGGCTCAAACAAGGTTAGACTTTAAAGTCAACTGGAATGGGGTGATATGAGCTCTTAACCATAACATTGAGAGTTAGGGTGAAGCAGATGAAATGGAGATGAGGGGTGTGCCTCATAGCTCTTATCCCTGGCCTGGGAGAGCTTTAAACAATAGAATGTGTGGGAGTTCAGAAAGTTGGAACTCTTCTCCACAAGTGATTGACTCTATAATATCTTGGGTTAATATCCTCAATGCATCAACATGTTATGTGAGCAAGGGGATGACACACTGAATAGCAGGAGATGGATTACACATCTCTTTTATCTGCCAATTGCCTCATAAGAGGACTTTTCCTGCTTGGTACAAAAAGTAAACAATCACAAGCATTGCCTCTTAAGGAGGACTTCAGACAGGTGCCTGCCCACATAACAGGACAAGTCTTCCAGACTACATGAAGATTAGAGGTTATACCTAAATGGTTAAGCAACCAAGCAAAAGCAAGTTCAAAGTGAACTTAAAGCAACTAATGTACCTGCGGAAACATCAAACAAATCAGTACACAACCCAGACAACTAAACAACAGTCAATAAGCAACAAACAATCCCAATGTACAAAAGGTATAAGCCAAAGGTCAAACTCAAATGAGTCAACATCAACCTACAAAACACACAAAGATTAGTAATCAAAGGCAAACATCAATGCTCAAATGATGGAGCATCAACAACTATGGAACTTGGATGTTCAACCTGAAATCAAAGTTCAAATGTGAGAGGCAAACCACTAGGTCAAAGCCTAGGGTCAAAGATGGAGAAAAAATTCAAAACAGAAGCTGAAAATTAACATGAATCAACTTCAACATATCTTGAAACAATCCAAAAGGTCTCACATCAATATCATATACCAAAAGTATTTCATGATCAATTGAAGTTCAAGGCAATTTTAAAGCTCAAATGTGACCAACCAGAATGAAAAATCTCAATTAAATTAGAAATGATTCAAATAATTCCAAGAAAATTCATGAGCAATCACAACATCCATAATATGCATCACACAAAAAATCAGGACAATTGGAGATCATTTGTCAAGGCAAATTCATCACATAAGTTGAACAAGCAAGAGGTGTGACACAAATTGTCACACTAAATTAACATGATCATAAAACAGAAATGATAAATGGTAAAAATACCAAATCAACACCAAAATGTCAAGCAAAGTGTCTAGTTTCATCATGCAAAATTTCAGATTCATTGGATTAAAGACCAGCATTTCACAAATGATATGGCAAGGCAAGGTACAAAATGCATACATGTTTACATTCCCTAGCACAAAAAATAATCCAGCCAAGCACAATTTATGGAAAAATGTTCAAAAAATACTAGACAGAAAATGAAACACAATGCAAAAAATCTCATAATTTTTGGAGCAATTTTCAATTATATATGAATTTTGAAAGATGATGAAAAAATAAAAAAAATGATGTGAAGCATGGACATGAATATCTGAAGAAAATAAATGGAGCATGTGAAGAAATGCTGGCACGGAGGATCGAACAGAGTGACAATTCAAACTGAAGCGCGCCAAGCCTTGAAACGACAGCGTTTCATACTCAAACCCTAGCGCGCGCATGCATGGCATTTCAAATAATCCGCAGGTAAACATGATAAACACGTAACAAAATCCGCAGGAAGCCGTATGCGTTCCGCAGGTAATTCCACACGAAATCTGGAGATGCATGAACACATGAAGAACACGATGAAGATCATGAAGATCTTCATCCAATTTTTTCCAGAAAATCTCAAAGTGTCCAGAAATTAAAAACGAGCATAGCAACATGTAGATCTTGCATCATACATCAATAATCCATAAACAATTCATGTCAAAACAAACAAACACACATGGATCGAAGAGGAGAAGATTCAAGATCAAAACTTTAAACAATCGTATCTCACTCAAAACAGTATGGATTTTCATGATTCAAAGCTCAAATTCACCAGCATCACAAGATCTACAACAATAGCATAATAATTTTGAGAAAGGAGAGAATCAATTTGTAACCTCTTGAAGAGCAGCTTTGGAATTCGTGTGGTTCAAGGCCTTGCAATGTTCAAAAGTTCTTCTATAATACTTGTATGAATGATTGGAAGAAAAATTACAGCTCAATTGCACACGATCTTGCCAAAATTTGGATTTGCCATGGATGCTTCAAGCTTCACAAATGCTTCAATGCTGGCACGAATTGCTATGGATCTATGTTCAATCTTGCTCAATGATGCTTCAGAAAGATGAATTGATCAAGATAAAAGCAATTTGTTTGAAGAAATTGAAAGAAAATTTTGAGAGAAAAGTGTGAAAAATTTGATCTAGATCTGAAATTATGATTCCTCTCCTGAAAAACAGTTAGGGTTTGGCTTTTATACCTCTCCCTAATCATGTTTAATTAAGCTTAAACCAAGTGCAAATGAATTTGATTAAGTTTCAAGGTGTTTTGGCAAATTTGGTTTTTCACCCTTATGCATGAAAATCATGAATGAACAGTACACGAATTTTATTCAATTTCACTTAAAATGCATTTTTAAAATCATTGGTGAAGGCAAAATGTCTAAATAACGCACCAATTTTGAATATTGAAATTTCCCTCCAAAAATTCAAGAATTTTCAAATGATTATGTGATGAAAATTTGTGCAATGCAATGCATGTTTTGCGAACTAGAGGTCAAAATGAGAATTTAGCAAAAATAACCACTTGAATTGGAGCTTTGGTTGAGAAGTTATGCCCATTTGAATCTTCAAGTACACTTTGCCATGTTTTGATCATATCTTCTTAACCACACATGAGAAATTGATGATCTTGGACTTTTTGGAAATGGGAGAGAGAGATCTACAACTTTCATGTTCAACAAAATTTCATTTGAAGCTTTCTTGATAATGTAATTTGAAGTTGAAGTTAGGCTAAAACCTTTCCATTTTTGGCAAATTTGAATTATAGGTCACTTTCTATTTTTGGAAAGTTTTGACCTGACTTTATTTTCTTCAATATTGATGTTTGATATATCAAATGAGACTTGTTTGAACATGAATGAAGTATTTCTAATCACTTCCTACCTCAAAATCCACAGTTGACTTGGCAGTTGACTTTGTAGGCCTTCAGATGACCTGGCAATGTTCTGATGAAATTCAAGCCTCTACCACTTGGGATTTTGATTCAAAATGATACCATAGCTCATATGAACTCTTGTGAATGATTGTGGGGTCCAAATTCTCAAGAATGGCCACCACCTATTGCTCAATGAATGCCTTTGACTGCTTTGACCTGTGGTTACTTCATCTGCAAGACAAAGGTTAGATGACATACTTTTGTACTTTTGGTTAGTGGTAGAGAGAAAAGCAATGATATACAAATGCAAAACATGCTTGGTGATCAAGAATCACTCTCAAAAAGATAACCCACCCATAGGGAAGGAGGCAAGGTGCACAAGGATCCTTGAGGCAATGAATGATGTGATATGATGCCATGAGGGATCTTAGGGACAAAATTGGGGTCTTACACTATCCATTAAAGACCAAGGTGCAAGACCTTGTGAGAAGTGGGATATTGTTTTTTGAGGACGTAGGTCCAAATGTAAAAAAGAACCCATTGCCCGAGCATTGGAAAGCAGCTGTTAACATGGTCCAGGGATGCTCTGGTAAATACAAAGTCCTTTATGCGAATGACATAAGGCAGTCCTTGGTTGAGATACATAAGCTGTTGTGTGAACACAACCACTACGAGCATAACCATGATAGGTGCCAGGTGTGCACTATCAATGAGAGAGGATACCGTCAAGTGAGAAGGGACATCCAAGAGATGTTGGATCAAGGGATGATTGAAATACTTCAGAATCGTGATGAGGACGAAGTTGATGTTATCACTCTCGTGTTT